>NC_056483.1:21714690-21872698 GCF_008729295.1 Plectropomus leopardus
TGCTATGACTGGTATTGACTTTTGTTCACCCATGAAGAGAAAGAAGAAGAAGAAGAAGAAAAAAAAAAGCAAGACATATCTCAGACTAAATGTAGCACATTTTTAAATACTCAATGCTAATAATACCTCTCCCCATATCATTTCAAAGTGAGTTAACTTATTCTTTTCAGTAGCTATTATCTTTTTCATATTCTAACAATAACATTTTTTTTTCTTTTTTCTACTGTAACAATATAGGAGGGTACTTGGATTTCCAATGTTTGAGTATCAATTACTTCAATTACTACTTCATTTATGAAAAAAGGATAGCCCAACTTTGTGGATACCTTACTGTGTCCTGTAACATTGTTAAATTGTGCCTCAAATGTCTCTGATATCCACTGTTCTATGTCAAACCAAGTCTTCTGAATTTTGCTACAGTCCCTCATTTTATATTGCATTAAGCACAGATTTTCATTGGCCGTGATACCGCTCGTTGAATTCACTTCATTCACTCCATTTTAAATTAATATAATCTGTGCATTTTCAGCATGGATACACTGCTATTCTCTTGTATTTTTAACTATATGTTGTTTCTATAAATCTAAGCTGTAGGATATTTATAAAGCAATTTTACAAAATCTATGGTCTCTGACGGGAAATTATATTTTTCTTAAACTTTGAATAAAAAAGGCCACTCAAGGCGATCAAATGCCTTTTCTACATTCACCGCCATCACTAATAAGTCTACATTGTTTTTTTTGTATGTTGTATTATGCTAAAACATGTTCTCAGTGTTTGTGAACATTGTCAATATGTGCAATGTCCTTTATCGTAACTGCTTAAAATCAGCTGTGATCCTCTTTTCGGTAGCATTCAGGTTAGTGTGTGTGTTTGCACCTCATACATTACTAGCCAAGTCTCTGTTTTTTCAACAGCTGTGCTGTATGAATGTCAAAAGCCTTCTTGTATTGGTTTTGAAGATACAGTAAATCTCTAATGCAGAGTATTGGCATATTGATAATTGTAGGATATAGACCAAATCACGGTGATGTTGTGCTAACAACAAAGATCACTTCTGGTTAGAAAATTGGCCACTGTTTTGAATTGCTGAGGTGTTAATTCAGCAGACTTGTTTATTTCTGTTGTCATTTTCAGTAACTGTAAAATATGAAGATATACAGTTGAACACAGTAGTCTGACCCATCTGACATTTCTGTTATGCTCATTTTACGGACTGTGTTTCTTTGCTAACATCTTTTCAACCAAATCTATAGGCAGGGAAGCTTAACAATGTACTGCTGTGGATGAGGATCACAGCAAAGCGTATTTTCGCTACGTAAAAGAAATCAATATCATATTGTAAGTGTAAGTGTACACTGCATTTGAATATTTGCTCTTCTTCACCTTACACAATAGCAGTGTTAGACCAGCAACTCTGCAGTTTGGTGGAGTAAAATGTTTTTTTCAATGGGGACTGGTGATTTTGATATAATGGTTTCAATTCTCCATATGTAAGGGCTGTTTTATGGCAAGGTAGAGCAGTGAAAATATTCTTAATATAGCATATACTTAAACTGGTATTGATTTTTTTTAGATGGGCATTTTTTGGGTGGCTTGATACAAATCACTTCAGGCAGAGTTTGCTCAGTGCTGTTTGATTATGTGTTCGTGACACGGTGGTTTTCTACCCATAAATTATTGCAGACAATTCAGTCTATGGAGTTTTGGGAATGACATTCAGAATTCTGGCTTCATAGGCGCTGCTTTTACTATTCTCAAGAGGTGTTTGTGCCATGAAATGTGCCGTTATACAATCTAAATATAAAATTCTTTGGCATTTGGTTACAGGTGACCTTTTGCATAAGCGTAACAAGCAAAGCATTAAAACACATCTGACTGGCAGTTGTCTGCTATAAAACCTTGAAATCTCTGGAAAAAGTCTGGTAAAACACCACCCCACATGCAGACATAAGCATTAGTTTTTCCAGCCTTTGTGACTGTGGACTGCAAACACCCCCGGGCATTATGAAAAGACTGTCTTGAGTGTGCTGTGGGTCTCAAGGACTAGCAGGTGTCTATCTGAAAATATGAGTGTCCTAGCAGCGTTGTGCTGTGATAATGCAGCAAGCCCAGAGGAGCAGGCTGTCCTGTGTGACTGAGGGGACTCTTGATTGCCTAGCAGCGGTAGCTAAGCACAGCACTTAGAGACCTGCAGCCTCTCTGGAGAGGTTAGCACTCTACACCAATGACTGCCGTGGATGATCCCACCTCCAACTAAGAGCACATAACGCACGTACACACACGCACACACACACACACACACACACACACACACACACACACACACACACACACACACACCACACACACACACACACACACACACACACACACACACACACACACACACACCTAATGCTGTCCGCTATCGCCCACACAACAACAAGTTGCATTAGGTTTTTAACTGAAAGGAGAGGCGTCCATTTTTAAAACAGAGATGGAGAGCTTTTTGTTTTGTTTGAACAAATGAACAACATAATGACATGAACTCTCACTTTGGTATGTGGTGTAACAGGATAGAGAACAGAGGAGATGGGGAGGATAGAGAGAGGGTTACAGTGCAAACAGGGAACTGGAGTCAGCAGCAACAGCATCACCAATTCATGATGTACCTTTACACACTACAGATTATGATGCAATACAAAACCTTCACTATAAGTTCACTGGGCCTGGGGCCTATGTGTTAGGTAATGCTCTGAATTGGATCACAAAATACCAAATTATGGAGCTTCATGATCAAATTACACACCGCTCTAATTCTAATCTTTAAGTGTAACTCTTGGAGTCCATGTACTGAGCTCACAGTGTGTATCTGTGTTAGTGTGTGCATCTCCCTACTCTTTTTGATGACGCCCAAATAATGAATCATGACATGTTGAAGTGCGATAGGGCAGTATTGTGTGTCCGCCTCATTAGTCACCCAATGTCCTGTAGTAGACTGCTCTGCACACTTGCACACACATACAAACATCCTCATACACACAGTAAAGAAACAGACACTCAATAGAAACATAGCACTATCTGAATCAATGCAGGCATTTACAATGACACATGCTCGAGGTTATGTGAAGTAATGCTTTGTGTGTGTGTGTGTGTGTGTGTGTGTGTGTGTGTGTTTCTTGGAGTGCAATAATAGTTAATATCCATGCTGAGTACAAAGCGCTGACCCTATCCAGTTCAGGCTAAGAAACCAAATTTAATTCAATTTAAGCAGGCAATTTAATCTTGCCCTTGGAAGTGGCTTATTTAGATATACCCGTTATCTTGTTGGAATCAGCAGATACAAATCTCTCGCTTAGTTTAGAGTCCTAGCTGATAAATTCAACGTTGTTCAGGTTGCCTGTTTGGGCCTTTGGTGACACACTGACTGGACCCAGGCCTGTCCCAAGCCCTACCATGGAGTAAATTCATCTTTGTAGGCTATAATGTGCTAATCACTAATCACAGCAATGACTTCCTAATCACTGTGTTTTTATAATAATTTTTTTCACTCAAGTCTGACTCAAACCAGAGCTGCGATACAAAAAAAATCAGCCAAGCTGACCTGATTTGGTGGTAAATGTCAGGCTCTAATATATGCTAAGTGAACCATAGTTGGTTTCACTGTCTGATTATTGTACACGAAGAACACCTCAAAACAGAGTGCCTAAGACATCATATTTTGTGGCCTCTACCTGCGTAGATGATGTGGAAACAATTTAAATTTCCAAGTTCAATCACCATTATTCCTCTCACATGCATTTGGATGTAATCTGCTCTTCTATTTCACACATGCACGTTTCTTTTATTAATAGCCACATAAACATGCACACTGTAAATATACATATGAATATACTTGTGTGTCTCTCACCCAACACAGCTTACGAATACATGTTTTAGTAGAAATGGTGGTTGTGTCTCGCACACACATGCACACACACACACCCACACACACCCTTAAATCTTTGGGATTACTTTTTTTGCAAAGGGAGGCTGTCATTACTGAATGGATGCAGGTAAGCCATTGTACTTGACTGAATGAGGCTTGGTTTGAACAAACCTAAGAGGTGTGTCTGTGTATTGCGTGTGTGTGTGCAAGCTCAATATAAATTTGCTTTCTACGAATTTGTGGACAGGTTTAGTCCATTACCCCAGAGCATAGACTCCCTCTCTTCTTCTCTCTGTGTTATACCCTCTTATTCACTCTCTTGTTAGGTTTTCTGCAACCCATACATCACTATGCAAATTGCTATCGACTCTCCTGTTTTACATTTGCAAGCTGGGATGACCGTCTCTCAGAGTAGTCACTTTGACTTGGTTTTGTCTTTGTGCCAATTCTGAACTCATTCACAACAAAACCACATATTTCACTCATGGAGGAATCCAGTTTTTTTTTTAAATCATTACTTATGCCTGGCTAGAAGTGTATGGAGGTGTATTTACTGGTAGAGACTCTGCCCTTTGCCTGCATTTTCTTATTTTCTTCACATTGCTGTGTTTAGGATGTTCTTTGGCTCCAATCTTTGGAAAGTGGTGCGCAGCCCCTAATCATTAACAGCACGCAGGTAAGGTTAGGACTTTATGAAAAGGTAGCTACCAGGTGCTAGAGTGTAAACAGCAAATGTCCTCAGAGAAACTACAGAATATACAGACACAGGCCTGTAAAAGTGCAAATGGTTAGTTGATAAAGCTTTATCCAAAACACAGTAAATCGGAGTTTGCTTTTACTTTTATTTTCACTTTTTGTAAGTGTTCATTAAAGTTTATTTAAATATTTATCATTTACTTTGCCAAATATTAATCAGTTACTTTTTAGAATCCACATGAACCACTCTTTACATAAATTAGATCCACTGCACAGCATTTAAAAAGACAGCACTGGTTCACCTGTTAATGCCATTAATACCCTCTTCCAAAACAATGGTATAGTACATGAGGAGCAAATTCCATTTTTTTATTTAAACACACTTATGACTGTTGTGTTAACTGCATGCTGAATTCATCAGAGCACAGAAGGTCAGATTGCTTTCTAAGTTACTGTATGACTAGTTGCTGACAAGCTATGAAGCATTCAAAATACTACTTTTTAAACTGAGCGCAGGCTTACTCCACATAAGCACATTAGGGCTACATTCCATTACTTCCAGCACAATTAATGAACAGTGAGGGCAAAGCAGCATCATGACAGTGTATGAAAATGCTATCCTCTCTTCACTTGTTCAGCTGACTTTAGCGGTTTAAATAACAAACATTGTGTTCTTATAGAAGAAATGTAAACTAGGTACAGACACTTTCCTTGCTTGTGGGCTTATGGTGTTGCACTGCAGCAGAAATGTAGGAGAAACACAGGAGTTTGGCATTGTTTTTGGTATTAAAAATCTATATTTTGTTGCTTGGTGAGGGTTCCCGTTGGTCCGGTGGCTCACCAGGCCTGTGCCGTTATCGAAGAAACACTGACAGTGCAGCATGTTTATCTTTCTCTCTTCGAGCCTTTATCTATCTTCCATTCCTCTTGTTTCCCTTCTTCTTTTGCTGTCTTTTCTTCAAGTTTTGTCTAGACATTTCCAGGCTACAGGGTGCTGCTGTATATGCAATCATCAGACACAGAAGTACAGAGGTTCAAAGCAGCTCTTCTTGCACTGTTATTATTCTGTTTCTTGCCACACTAGACTAATCTGAATATGCATGTGTACAGTATGTAAATGTTTCTCTCTGTCTATCCCCTTCTAAGTTCAGTGCGTGAGTGTGTGTGTGTGTGTGTGTGTGTCTGTGTGTGTGTGTGAGAGAAAGAGAAGGAGAGAGAAGAGAGAGACTGTTGTGGAAAGTCTCAGTGGAAAGGGTGTTTATGTGTGTGGAAACCTCAACTGTAATATGAATAGGGGTATCCTGTCCACTTGCGTGTATGCCTCACAACGCACACATACACACACATACCTCACATGCACACAAACAACCTTTCACATATCAGATTTGAAAGGTTTTGTATAGAGAAGGATTGTTTTTCTCAAGATTGTAATTAGTGTTTCTAATGTTTCCTATGACAGTGCAACCACAGCAACAATGTTTGAAGGTCTACCATCAGAGTAGACATCTGTTCGTTCAAATCATTAATGAATATCCTGAGCTGATGGCATTATTTCAAAACAACTACTGTAAGATTTCTACTATTGTTTAAGGAAAAGGCCCCAAAAAAATAACTTGGATCTAAACAATGTCCAAAAATTACCTTTTTGACTTACCAGTCAAGAGGGCTGTTAGATTAAAAAAAAAATCCACTGGCCAAGCATGTCTTTTACTGGCCAAAATGATAAATTAAGTACATTTCATTGTGATAATAGGGTATTATGTTGCATACAAACTTAAAGAAGAGACCAGAGCAAAATCTTAAGCAAAATTATGTTAATACACTGAACAACTCATCACCACAGCTTCAGCATGTGAATAATTTCCCTCTGTAGTAAGCAGTGATGCAGTATATATGACTAGGGCTTTTATTGTGAAAGGTAAGAACTGAAAGAGTGAAGCTAATGCACTGCCGCTGACAGAGAGCTTGCCCTCTTGGTTTAAACTTCGAGGCCTCTGTAATATTTTATTACCTTCATGTTGGCGAGCAGCACACCGGCAGCAAGTAAAAGATAGCAGATCGGCTGATGTCCTTTATGTTAAACAGTGCCACAAAACTGAGCACTCGAGACTGTCAAGTTTCGCATCATATAGATTTGTGTGTGTGTGTGTGTGAGACAGACAGCCTAAGAGCACTGCTCCCAGTGCACCCTTAAATGACACCAAAACGTGGTGGAGACTCAGCATAGTTTTCTGTTACATGACTATTTTGGTAAAAACATTTACCCACCAGTGTGACTGATAGCCTCCTGAGATTTACACTGCAAATACCCGCAATTGGCTTTAGGCTGTTGCTAATTTCAGACCCAGGTAACAGGGCAAAAATATTCTCAGCTGTTAACTGCTGACGCACCATTCAAGTTTATATAAAGAGTGACATTCTCTCCTTTGTATGCAGATTATGTGTAAATCAAGCTCTCTTTGCCCCCTGTTCCCCTTAACCCATCTCCACTAAGCTGAAACAGTGACAGAAAATTGACACTGGAAAAAAAGTGGGAAAAAACAAACAGCATAAAAAAAAATAACAAACAAAAAAAAAAACTGCCACTGAAAAAAAAGTGACAAAGTGAAAGATTTTCATTGAAAAATATCCAAATGCAAACTAAAGTAAAATAATTTTGAATGTATTTTTATTATCTAAGGAAACTTACTTCAGTGCCAGTGTTTCCTTTTTACTGCCAGACATTGTCATTGTCAGACACCTACACAGAATATGTCCGATTTGAGACTGACAACCAGTGAGACACCATAAATGACAGACAGTGTGATAGATGGATAATGTGATACTGTGGTAGTAGGTGCAGTGAGTCTGCCTCCTTCCCTTACGGTCTTGTTAGCATACTCAGCAGTCATCCATCTTGCCTGCTGTTCTATGTCTGTGCCACAGTGAAAGTCTGTTATACAACCAATTGATCCATACAGTCATAAAACCTTTTTTAAATGTATGTTTTCTATTGTACATGAAGTGACAGTTAGTGGTGTATATCTCAGTACTCAGATACTGGTCTGTTGTAGGAGCTTGAACTGGTTTGATTTGATACAAAATGTCTGAACCGGCATTTGTCATTATGACACATTCTGGCAAATGGTGAAGTTGCCTACATCAGCAATGGGGTGCGGTGTCTCAGCGCTTAATAAAACTAGAAATAAGCCATATGACAACCTAAATAACATAATATTATGTTTGGTTATTGACAGATTAACGACCCACTAGTGTCAGACTGGCTGTGGGCAATTAACTGATGAGCTGAGCACCAGCAAACTTATGGGATGTTAAATTTCAGTAGAAGTGGGAGGTGGGATAAGTGGCACACGTGCTTGTTTCCTATAAAGTTCATGTGTTTATAGGGGTAAGGAGACAAGGCATGGCAGAGTTAGTCTGTCAAGGAAACTAAAACTACACCAATATGACAGCCTTGTGGATCTGAAGCCAACAAATAAAGTGTCTGAAGTGGCCATGGCCAGTGGCCAGCTGGTACCTGGTTTGTTAACATGATGTAACAAAAGTGCATTTTTAAAGGATTTAATGTGAGCAGAGAGCTGCAACGTTATGCAGTGTGACTTGGTAGTCAGACTGTCACTTGCTGTTAGGACACAGTGTCATTATATTTTATTTGGGGGAGTAGCTGCTGACTCCTAGTGGTAAAAATTATATGTTTCTTTGGGAAATTCATTTTGTGTCTGTGGTAATTATCACACAAAGAAGACATTCCACATCTATCATATCACAAGGATCTATTTATCAGAGAAAAACCGTAAGGTATAAAGGATCTCTGATTTAGCATCGTATGCAAATGCGTTACCCTATCCCCTAAATTCCACCGAGTCTGTCAGCGGCACATTACAGCCCTGGCTCGACCTCTACAGTCGATCGCGGGTGTTCTAGTCAATGTGCGTTATTCCACCGAGGAACCTCAAAACGTCTCAGCAGCGTCAGCTGTGGCTTGCCGCTCTGCTCTGTGTTAAATACATGGTGGGTCTATTTTTGCCGGACACAGATAGCAACTGCGTCAAACTGCACAGAGCAGATCATACCAAGCAGGAAGTGGAGCAGCATTGCATCTGGTGAATTTTCAAATTAAAACGGCTTGCAAAGACTCAGGATCACGTTTAATGTGACTAAAACATTACATCAACCACATCTGCTCCTTCTCCTTCCAGTAGCCCTCTGTATTTTGTCCAGCAGGAGAATTAATGCTCCTGATAACATTCACCATACATGAAACGGACAGAAAGTAGATCATAATTAACAGCACTGCATTGTTAACAAAAGCACTTAAAATCGTATCTCCCTCATTTCTATTTTGTATGATTAAATTATTAATTATCCATCTGAATAAGGTCAATATGTTTTTAACTAAATCACAGCCACAAATCTTCTAGCTTTTTCATGTGTAACTGGATTTATTTCTACTGATCTGTATAACAATCAATAAGTTTTTTTTTGTTTAAACTGAAAAACAGCCAAAGTTCTTTGATCTACTTCACTGTGGCAGGACTGCAGGGTGCAGCCCAACAAAGGGCCATGGTAGAATCACTGCAATCAAGGAAAAATGAAGAAATAAGCACAATTTCATATGGTCTACATTATCAGCTGGCAGGATGCTCTGCTTCTGAAACGCTTAACAGATGCTCTCGGGAATATAGAGCCGTTTGGAGGACAGAGCAAAACAGCACCACAACCGTAATGCTCTGGACATAAGTATTCTGTGCATTAACTTCAATAGTCAACTAATCAGTGTTAAGGGCAGTGGTGGTTGGCATAAAACACTACGTGATATGTTTTATTATAGCCAGTTGTACAGATTGGCTTCAGATGAAGTGATGCACTTTGCAATGAAGATGGAATCCACTACCATAAAAATGGGCTTTACCCATTTTTAGATAAATACATTGTTCTGTATGATGACTGGTTGGCAGGACTGTGCATACAGTAGCCTGTCTCTAGTGCACTGCTTTAGGTGTTGCTCTGGCAACTGCTTCATAAAATCTGAGGAGACTTATGGGTCCTGCCGTGATGCCAGCTGGACTGACCTAACACAGCACTCATCAAGAGTGATACACACACAAAACCATTTTAGAGACAGTAATAGGGTGAATAGGTAGAGCGGGTCCATTCTTATAGCTTTATAACTTTATTTGCCTGCGTGGCACTAGTCCATCAGAGCCTGTCAATCAACCCCCACAGGAGAGAGCCCTAATATCTGCCGGATGTGTTTTATTCTCCTTCATGGTGCAAACACTCAGCTGGCCTAGCTCTCTACATTACTATCACTCCTTCATGCTGCTGAATGCACAAATGAAATGGCATTGGGCAGAACAAGAATGGCAGATAGAGTAATATGTCATTAAACAAAATGGTTTGAAAATAATATTGAGGTACTTTTAGGCTGTATCCCTATACACAATATATATCTCAATATTTTTGAAATCTCCTCTAAACTGATCTATAGTACTAAATACAAAGTCAACAAATAAAGTACAGTTACAGTTCAATTAAATATAGTAGCCTGATATAATAAAGTTAAATAAAGTTTTCTTATAATTAAATAAATCAAAATGGAACACATAGTGCTCTGAATTAGGGAGGACATGGATTGTCTCAGGCCACAAATGTTGATTTTTTTTGTGGACTTGAAGCTTACAGTCAATAGATGGATGTTAGCGTTAGCAGAAAGTTCAACTGTTACTGCGAGTTTACAAATGTGAGGATTTATTCACTTTGAGCAGCAAACAAACTGACAACTGCACAATTCATATATTACAAAAGATTTGCAAGTCGCACTGTTGCCCCATGGTTGCAAATTGTGACTAAATAGTTGTGATCAGACCTCTGCAGATACAAAGACACACACCTCACCTTCTCACAGTACAGGCACTACTACTGATTAAATTAGAATGTTGCTGCTGAGCCATGATGTTGATGATGATAGCTCTCCAGTTTATATATCAGTAGTATTTACAGGTCACAGTGGTGTCCCATGGTTGCAAAATGTGACTAAAAAGGTATGGTCTGGAGCTCTGCAAAAGCCCTGCTTTTTGTGTGTGTCTGTGAAAGGGGGAGAGCTGCAGGAGAAAGCAAGAGTAACGAAATGCTGAAGTGAGTCTCGTTCCGGTGGCACAAAAAAATGACCTGACAATTTTTCCCTGATGTTCGCAATATAGTCATTTTATATATCTTATGTGGAACAAGCTGCAAAACATTGAGTATATTCTATATATTGCCCACCCCAAGTTAAAGTAGATGTGAGTCTTTTACCACTAAATTGTACCAGAAATGTTTTACTAACTGATGATACTTGGTGATTTCCTGCTGACTCTGGAAATGGCTCAGAGTGTGTGTGGCTAAACAGTGCTCATCCTGAAATCTTGAATGCATGCCTGCATGTCTACATCATTGTTTATTTGAGACCCCTTCAATGAGTATTTGTTTGTTGGTGATGTAACGCTGAGGATTCCCCTCTGCCTCTATTCCTCTATTTTCCTATCTCGGTGTATTTCTGTCTCTTTTTCCTCGTCACATACACAAAAACGATAAGAAAATGTACATACTTGTCTGTCTGTATGCAGACCCGCTTTGATCATATGCTGTGTTGCATCCCTCTGAAACTGTTGAAAGATCAAAGCAGCACTAGCTTTGCTTATGTTTTGATTCATGTAACTGAGGAGAGTATTTTTAGTCCCCAATAGGCAGAGTGACCTTTCAGTGCAAGGACTGCATGCAGAATGTGTCAGTGTTGTTTTTCAGGCTGTACAAGGTGGTGGAGATAATTTTAGTGATGGTTTTATTCTGGATCTTTTTAATGTTCAGTGTTCCACACATGTTCTGCAAACAAAACAGCATTTCTGCAAAGGCCAAAAGTTGCTTATGACCTTTGTTTCCTGTAATTGCACATAAATTCAGAGAAAAAACTCACAAGCATGGTGAGCATTTCTCATAGAATCACATGGCTACAGCTAGACTTTAGTAATACAATACCTAAAATCTAAATTCTTAAATTAAATATTCATCAAGTTCTTCTCTTGGACTCTGTGTCTTTACAATATGGAGACAACAAATCATGCATATTCATATTTTGTGAGGACACATTTTCTTTGTAAATATTGATATGTTTATTTGCCAGATAAGGAAATCATTATCATTTATTTTTCCTCCATTATGTTGTAATTTCCAGCAGTAGGAGGGGACCTTGCTGTTTAGTAAGTGCAATGGCTTGTATGTGCTACACAGAGAAACGCAGCAGTGTGTGGGTTGGCCTAACCCTCATGTCCCCATGGCTTTTAAAGTGTAAAATCGAAGGCACTCATCAAAGTAGCATTCATCCGCACCACTCTCATTTGTCATTGGCCATTATTCCTGATGCTATATGTTAATGCAGTGCACATGTACACTCTTTCTCTGTTTTTTCACTTTTGGATAGCACTAATGTTGTTTGTTGCTTCATACAGTACATGTCCATTAGTATTATGGGCCTGGCGTAATTTCTGGCATATTTGTTACATTTTAATTTGAATTACTGCAGACCGTCATTTCCTAGTGGCACAGGCCAAGGAAATGGTCTGAAACATTGGCTAGTTGGCACTGTCACTCCCTCCCTTTTTTTTTTTTTTTGGTCCAGCCTGATCAAAACAGTGTCTGACCCCTCCCCTCACATACATTTGTATATTCTCTTAACAATACATAAAAAAACAACGGATAGATGTTTTGGAAATGTTTACACAGGCAACTTCTCACAATGTCATCTCATTTCCATTTTTCTTTTATGGCCTATTTGCTTTCTCCCAGTCTCTCTGTTGCCTCTTCTTTTATCCCCTCATAGCCTCTTTTTGCTTGCGTTCTCTCATTTTACCACTCTGTATTCCTCCAAGAAGGCAGTTCTTCCACTCGTCTTGTCGTACTTACTGGGTAATTAATGGGGTGGGGTGAGAAAGCCTGACATCCGGCAGCGACCCAATGGCCCAAAATGTTCAGATACATTAAAATGCAAAAGTAGCTGAGAGCTAAAGGAACCCCTGGACAAGACTGGCAGCAGACGGCCTGTATGACGTTTTCAAAGAACTAGATCACCACAGCACTGTGTAAGCAGAGTTTTCAAACCAGTATGTTCATGACTTTTACATTGAGCACAGTATCTGCCCACTCATCAGTGAACCTCATGCTGTTTCCCCTGACAGGATTCTTTGTAATATGGCTGTTAAAAGTGGTTTTACTTCAGCAGACATTCAGAAAGTTTTTGCACCTGCAGTTGTATAAAGAGTACCTCCAGTATGCATACTTTTTACCCCAGCAGCTCTTGAAAGCCTTTGTAGAAGTGTCACTTATTACACACTGTATGTGCCACATCACAGCAAGTACGTGGTTGCTGTTGTTTGACACGATAATTAGAGTTTTAAAAGGGCTTCTGTGATGGGTACCATTGTTTAAAGAGCTGTTTAAAAAATAAAAAATAAATCTCATTCCCTGAGATTTGTCCCTATTTAAATGGAGGAGAGAAAAATATACAGTATATTAGACTTAATATTTTTTGGGGACTTAACACACTGCTGCATGTGGAAGAGATGTATTTTATTTATTTTTTATTTTTTTACATAACAACAGTCATATATTTTATTCACGCTATACCTTTTTTCACTAAAAATGCTTTTGGCCTAGGCTTTCAGAATTTCTTCAATGAAATTGCAATGAGAACCACTTCACACTGACCAAAAAGCTGCTGGGTGTGGTGAAAGGTGCAACATACTTTAAACTATCAACTTCCTGGTTTTCATCTACACATTTACTTCCAAGTTATTGTTGATGCTTTTTAGCTTAGGAGAGAGTGTAAAAACAGAGGGTGCAGTGTTAATCCTTTTTTTATCTTATGGAAAAAGAATAAGAGTGTTAGATCAAAAAGAGAAGTGTGTTTTCAAAGGGGTCTTTGAACATCCAGGTTTGGTGAGTTCAAAGTTTATGCTGACCATGGAGCAGCGGCTCCATTCCCTCTGAAGTTCTGAAGAGACGTATATAGTTTATGCTGCTGCTGTATTATCATTTTTACCAATGCTTGCAAATACTAAAGCTCAAGACAAATAAACAGAAAATGTTCTCTTTTCAGAGAGATCAACTCTCATTTTTCAAATTATATTTTGTTTTTGTTTATTTGATATTCATTTTGCTTTGACTGACATATTTTGATTTAAAAGAGAAATGAGCTTACAGTGACAGAGTGGTTAAAATATCACTAATACAACTTTCAAGTTTTCTCATCTGAGGCTTTAGTTTTAAAGTATAACTGTTAGTAAATATATCAAGTTGTAAATGTATTTAGAAAAATGTTTGAATTATTGTATTATATCACTCACTATCAATTCACGTTATGTTCTTTCATCCCAAAGTATCTGTGGTGTGTTGCACCTTGCCAGACACAAGGTAGCCAAACCATAAAGCATCAAATGGGACACAATTTATTAAATGAACTTCATGTTGCGTCAAAGAAGACTTGTGACATTAGTCAAATGTTTTTATACAATTTGACTTTTTTTGTAATCAGAGGAGTTGTTTTCTCCTGGCTATTGGAAAATTAGTTTAAGGTACTTTCACATTACATTTCATAGCCAGAGATAACCGTTGAAAGTGAAGCAGTAAGTCATGAGAGGCCGGGGTTTACAGAGATTATACAAAGCTAGAGAAAAGTCTGCATAATCAGCTTGTTCTCTTTGGGGAACTAGGGTGGTGGATTGGGCAGCAGCAAGGACAGGTATTTCTCCAACAAATCAACAGGACACAGTGGGTTCCCTGGCTGTGAAAGCATAGTTCCCTTTAGGCTCTCTTTATTTCTTTTGCAGGAATCCTTGTGTTTTTTTGTTCGTTCACTGAATGACAGAAGTGCACACTTATGATCGTTCACTGCCTGGTGGATGATCAATAATTTGGGCTTCAGTTGTCAGTTTCTCTCTTAAGCTTTGCATCCCAAATGACAATAGGTCAATGATTTGTGCAATAATACTGTTGAAACAAGGTCACAGCTGTGTGTTAATTTGGGATTTTACAACAGTTTTGAATGTGGCTCAGCATATCATAACCAGGAACTGGGACCATCAGTTTTATAATTTTTTTTTTGCTTCTTGTAAGCCTATCAGATCATTTGATATAAGCCATAAATAATACCAAAATAAATACCTCATGTTGTTGGCTGGCTGGTGTTGCTCTGAACCCCAGAGCCTTCTGTTTGCAAAGTTGATTGATGGTGTTGACTTATTATTGTGAAAGACTGTAAGGGGGATGTTTAATAACCCAGCACAACTAATGATGTTGAACACGGAGGGTATTATTATGCTTCAGCAACTTCAATTTTGTATGTGTTTTTGAATGTGTATGTGTGTGTATGTTGGTACCTGTGTGAGAAAGATTATATTATGTGTGTACTGTTTGTGGTTGTGATGTGTGAGAGTGAGTGCTTCTGTCTGTTTGTTTACAGTACGTCATTGGTTATTATGTTTCCATGTCAGTTGTACGTGTGTGCGCATGTGGGTACTTCTTTGTAAACATTAGCAGCTCCATTTAATTTTCATCTGCAGAAATGGACATGTTTGAATATGTGATTCATCGATTGACAGTGACAGTATAACTCATCTGGTGTGGTTCCTGTAATATAGTGTCAAATATTAGGTTGGAAAGATTCTCCAAACGCACAAAACTGTGACAAAAACAGCTGCCAGTGATGATGAAACAGGGACTACTTCTTCCACTCTTGCTTAGTCTTTGAATACCAAGCCAGTCGCGTTTAATGTTGTTGCT
Organism: Plectropomus leopardus; assembly: GCF_008729295.1. NCBI lineage: Eukaryota > Metazoa > Chordata > Actinopteri > Perciformes > Serranidae > Plectropomus > Plectropomus leopardus. The sequence continues at coordinate 21,730,112 of NC_056483.1, forward strand.
GTGATATTTATTTGAGCACTTAAGAGGCAGGGGAAGGATAAATGGCACTTGCACAGACCCAAGTTATTGGGTAGTGTATCTTTTCCAGTGCTATTAGGACTTAATGTAGCACTATTCAGTGGGAGGGGGGAGGAAATGGAAGGAGCGGTTGATGGACAGAGTCGAGGATAATGGAAAGAAAAAGGAAGAGAAAAAAATATTACTGAGCAGTGGTGAAAACAAACCCCACATCCAAACTACATTTTATATTTGTTGTATGCAATTTTAGATCAACATGAGATATATTTTTGTGTGTATGTGTTTGTGTGTTTATGGCCCAACAAACTGGCAAACCATGGCACTGAATATACACTGCATTATGCACAAATATCATTTTAGGCGTTTTTTTTCTCATTAAATTGTTTTATGCATTTGTCTTTGTAATTAAAAGATAAATGGAAGTGAGGACTTTGATAGGCAGCTAATAGGAAGTTATCCATTACTTATCAGTGAAGCAGCTACACAATTGTACATGTTTTACGAATGGCAGACTAATGAAGCAGACACAACATGTACAGGTCACATGATGCGCTGCAATTATCAAAGCAATAACCTGCTAACTATGCAGCAAACATGAAAAAGAAAAAATGCTGTGGCTACTGATCTCAATACTTTTTAACACTCATCACCATGACCATTTTCTGAATATTATAATACATTTTCATGGCCAGGACCATGTTGTTAATGCTACTACTGGTGCCACTAACACCACAGTCATCATCATCATTATCACTTAGCAAAATTTCTCACTTGTTATCTCCTCAGTCGCCTCAGCTGCATCACTGCAAACAGCGTTCGCATTATCAAAGAGTTGTCAAAAAAAAAGAAATGGTGGGCGTCACTGTGGGCTTCCCTGTTGATTTCCTGAGGGGTTTCCACCTGCATTCAAAAACACTTATCTTAAATCCAGGAACACTCCACACTGTCATGCTTTGAATCTGACTCCATGTCAGTGAGATAACCCCCTGGCGCCAGGTGAAACCCTAGTGCTGGTCAGCTCAGCGGCTGACTTAAGATCAACAGATAACCCTCAATACCAGGTGAAACTCTAGTGTTGCCTGCCTCTGGGCCTCTGGCCCCAGCGCAGTGACCACACATGAGAACTGTGGCTAGCCTTGAAGCCCAATTTAAATGCATTATTCACCATAGACATCAATGTCTATCTAACCTGTGGCCCCTGAATCCTATAGCTCATATTTCACAGAGGATAGGGAGGGTTTTTCACTCTGTCTTTGCCCTCAGGACTCAGTTTTTTAATGTAGCCAGTGAACTCTTTTTAATATTTTTAATATTTCTTCTTTATTAATACTGCAGGGAGGCTGTTAGGACATAGGGGAGAGGCATCTTGGATTATATGATCTAAGGTTGGCAGGGGCAAATATTATCAGAAAGTCGTCTCCAAATTCTCTGAGACTCATATTATCCATCTGTGACATGTCAGGAATTTAAAGACTTAGTGTGCACGCTTTTCCTCAGCCGACTTCTTCTATTTTGACTTCAGTTTGTTTTTTTCCCTGAATGATTTTTAGCAACCCCATGAGAAGGTGTTTGAACATGCTTTATTTACTGTGTGATAAGTTGAGACAATAATGATAGTTAAAGCAAAAAGGCAAAATACCTTGTGGCTGCTTCTTCATTTCCTTATTTTCTAACTGAAATTATTTTTTAATAGAATTTGAACCTGATATGTTTGCACAACGCTGAGCTAGAGGGGTAAGGGAAAAAAACATAGTAAGATAGTAGTAAGATAGTAACACACTAGTCTGCAGCGCTTTGTAAATGATAACCGTGACATAACCTGTCATAACCTGACATAACCTGACATAACTTGACATAAGCTGACATAACTATAACTGACCTTCTCTGTTGTGGCAGCTAATCTCGTTCTCTGCTTGGAGGTTAGGAAGCTTGTGCGGGTCAATGTTTTCACACTTTGTGGACATTTCAAAATTAAATTCTTATCAAATGAAGTCATATCCTTTATCTCCTAAATCTCCAAATCTGCTGTAATTGGCCATTTCCAACCACACACACATTTTAACTTGTTTTAGCTGTTTTGTGATCTCTCTCTCTTTTACAACCTAGAAAATTTGTAAAAAGGTTTTGAAATTTAGTTCATGACAGTGGGAACCCTGGTCTATCTATAGAATGTTCAAAAAACAGTGAAAATATATCTCACAGTCCAAAATCTAAAAATATTCAGTGTACCATCACATGTGACAAAGAAAAGCAGAAAATCCTTTTATTTGAGTAACCAATAATCAGTCATTATTATAGATTGACTTATTGATAAATCAATTAATCTTTGCAGTTCTGCACACATACACAATTTAATGAACACACTGTAGTCCTCTGCCTCGGCTGTACACACACACACACACACACACGCACACACACACAGTGTATACACACACACACATACAGGCATAATTCCAGCTGGACTCAGACTTGAGATCACCTGAATCTTACCACCTGGTCATGACCCTTGTCTGGCTGCAGGGCTGTTACTCCAATGTCCCTGATCACTAATGAGTTGAACTCACAGCGTGTGTGCACATGAATGTGTGTGTGTGTGTGTGTGTGTGTGTGTGTGTGTGTGTGTGTGTGTGTGTGTGTTGATGCTCATGGCTGTGTTTCAGTGCTGGTGTGTATGCATAACCATATGTGTATATTTCATGCAGCATGATAGGGGGAGAGAGTGAAGCCACTTCTCATTCAAATTGTGTGTGAAACAAGATCTGTTAATGCACCGTGCCATCCTCTGACTCTGACATTTCAGCAAAGCATCTTTACCCTCAATTCTTACAGAAAAGATGAGTCCTTAAGTGGCTTTGACATTTCAGCATGTTTAACTGTTTAACCTGGTAACTCTTAAACTTTTACAGAAATCTTGTATTCAGCAGCTATGTTATTGGACACTTGCATTAGAGAGGCAATATAAAATTTGTTGGGCTAATAAACACATTTTGATAGAATTTTTTAATTGGATATGAATACTTTCTTTTGGAAGAACCCCCACTCAGTCTGTGTTTCCAGCTGTATAACCACATAATTATATATATTCTCTCCATTTTTTACAGTATGTGATGGATGTTTTTAGTTCGACTGAAGTGGAGACTTTAAAGGCAGGCAAACTAATTAAGAAAATCAATAAAATGGTGGCATGTTCTGGAAGGTCATCAGCAGAAATAGAAACTATATATTGCTTACAGTTAATGAGCTGAGACCTGTAAAACTCTGTTGTGGTCATTTTTAAATCTTATTTCAAGAGGCTACACACACTGGCATATTGAGAAATAGCATAATCAGAACTTAATTAGAGCTATTTCATTTTCCATGTGAAATAATGTGCAGGAATTTGCCTTGTTTATATTGGTGCAGAAATGAGGAAACTGCTGTTCCAGATTTATCAAACTGCACGTGCTGTGCACTGTAGATCAGGAGTAGTTTATATCCTTGTTTGATAGTTTTGGAGGACGTCTTTGTTTGATCACCTCATTTCTGTTTCTCCTGTAGTGCTGTCACAGTAAACATGACCACTACTGCTGAGTCGTGTGTGAGAAACCACATAAGCTGGCTATAGGTTACACCTGGATGCCTCTGCCCCATGCATTATTCTGTCAGTGTAAGCTAGGACGCGCATATCTTTTGTGTCCATACTCTATAAAGTACGTCAGCTTGTCTCAGATGACACCATCTCCTTAATTGCTTCACTGTCCTTCTCCTCCTTCACACTAAGTCTCCCCCACTTTAAAGTTTTTTTTCTGGTGTTGTTTGACACTCGAAACAAGTTCAGCTTTCAGGGCTTAGGAAAGGATAACAAGACACCAGTCAAAAGAAAAAATATATTTATTAATAGCATTTCTGTGTGAAATTTTGACAATTTAAAAAGAATGGAACATCAAATGGGACTAAAGTCATAAATACCTTTTCATCTTTTAACTTGTTAGTCACAGTGGAACAGAGACATGGACATTTTTTTTAAGCGGTGACAAGTGTCTGTATGCGTCATAACATATAAAACTATATAGGTTAAAGTAAAAGCTCTACATCGTTTTTATAAAAAAAAAAAAAAAAAAAACTTTTCCCAATCTTCGTTTCTAGTCAGTGCCATGGGTTGTGGTTACTCCAATTCCCCATCAGACTCCTGTACCCTCAGCAAGAAGTCACGCAACACAAGTCCTGTCAAAGAACTGTCTGCAAGCACCAGGAGGAAAAAGTAGAGTAAGAAAAGCTTAAAGTTGTTCAAGACTTGTCATCCCCCCGTGGTTCCTGTAGATGTCAAGAGGAGAGAGATGAGAAACAAAGATATCCTCTAATCTTCACGGAGGTGAGAATGACAAGGCAGAGAGTAGAAAGGATTGACAAGAGAACGAGAGAGAAATGAAGGAGTGAGTTAATGGAGTAGAACAGATAAACTTTCTCTGCCCAACAGTGAAAGAAATTCTCCTTTGACAAGGTGCTAGAATACACACAATTTACATTTAAAACACATCAAAAATACAACATAACACTTTATAAAAGGGAGTGTTTAAAACAGCAACTGATAAAAGCAGGTTAACGTGCAGTAAAGAGCACAGAGACGGGAAGAAAGCCAGAGAGGAGGCGTAACAATAGAAGAATGAAATTGATCCAATAAGGTTGTTTGACACAAGTCTGTGGTAATAACAGAAGGAGAGGAAGGAAAAAAAACAAGCTGGCCTATGATACTCAGAAAACACACGATACTGTAAGCGGGAGGAACACTGGTCAGAGTGAAACTCCAGATCCTCTCTGCTATTCCCACTTCCCTCTGTTGTTTCTCTGCTTCCCCCCTTCCTCCTCCCTCACCAACCAGCCTAATGAGGGTGATGGCTACGGTTTCTCCTAATTGCCCCCAACCAACCTCCCAGCCCAACTGCACTTTGTCTCACCGTTACACAAGACTGCTCTCCCCATCCATTTTTAATCCTCTGCTCCCCCTCTTTCTTCTCCCCCTTGTCTTCACTCAAATCCAGCCCCTCGACTTCTCCTCTCAACTGTCCACTCTTCTTTCCCCACTCTCCTCCCTTTCCTTTGCTCTCCCTCTCGGCCTCCTTCACAGCTTTTCTCCCCACATTGCCTCCATCACCATTATGAATCATATTGGCCCTGCCTGTTGAGGGGATAATCATTTTTCACAGATAAAACCAGAAAGAAAGCAAAGGAAAAACCTTTTAGCTTTCTGTTGTCTACCTCATACATAGATTTCTTTCTCTTGAAAATTTGTCACGTTAACTCTGGGAATCCTGCCTCATGCTGAAATCTGATTTTCTTTCAGTCTTTATAGCCTGCATATCTCCTCAGGAAACATAAAAATAGGGACACAACTTTCAGATGAGATGTTTGCCTCATACATACATATATAGATAAATAATGGGAAAAAAAGATGGTTACAGAAAACCAAAGGAGAGTTACAGGGTGAAGAAGAAGAGGGAGAGGACTAGTCTGGGTTCCTCTCTCATCTCGTAATGGAGGGGCACTTCTGTCACTGTGACAACCTCACTAGTCTGCGGAATGGAGATAATGGTCTCCTAGGAGACAGGTCCTCTAAATCATCTCAAACATTATCAGTTCAACCCAAGTAGCCATGAATCAGGCTTTCTGGCCACGGATTGGTTACAAAAATACAAACAAACAAAGCCTTCTGGGAAATGAGGTTTATGTAAGAAAGGGAAAAAAACATAATTATCATCAGAGGGCAACAAACATAATGGAGATAAAATGATTCTTTATTAGTTGGCATATAACACGACAGTAAGTGAGATCTGGAGGTGGAGTCATTGTCACATTTATAGCTCTGCTGTTATTTTATTCTTTGCTAACAATGTGTCAGATGGACTGCTGACATTTTATACTGTGAGTCTGATGGATGGACTATTGGTTGACATCTGTTTATGCACAACAAAGTTGAGGCACCTTTTGAATACAACATTAGCGCTGAGGTTTACCCTCCGTGTCCCTGTGAGAGCCGTGTCACAGCACAGAGATGATGAATGGACCTGAACAGACTCTGATCCATCGTCTATAGAGCCAGTCAAAGAAACCACACAGGGAAAGTGGGCCAGGAGCAGTTGGCACAGGTCTGTATGCTTAATAGAAGATGAAAGCAGGTATCTCCACATGATGTGATATAAAAGCAAAGTCCTCATGCTTTATTATCTGCACCAAACAGTGTTTTGCCAAAGAGCTTCTCTGAAGTCGATATATCATGTGAGGATTCCTGTTATCTTTTGAAATTAAATGTTAGGTGCTGTGGTGAATGTCACACACATGCACACAGATACAGTGCAAACTGCAGCACAAACAGGTACCTTCTGTACTGTATTTACCAAAAAAAAAAAGGAACTGCATATGATTTGTGGGTGCTAAAATGATTTTAGTTTGTCGGCAAAGTTAACTCATTCTCATTCCCAGGCCTCTTTATGAAACACACTGGGTTTTCAGCTAACTCAGGTGAAACCCATGGGTAGCAATGTTAGACAATCAGAGCAAACGATGTAGAGCTAGAAAGTCTGCATAGGGAGGAGGTCAGAGTGAATGGATGAATAAAAAAAAACACAGGACTTTAAACCCAGGAAACCACTGCTCATCTCATGTCACCATTGAGATATTTTAAGAAAATGTCATTTTACCAAGGATTCTCTTTAAGAAAAAAAGACATGTTACAGGCTAGCTAATGGTATACACTGTCTCTTCTCTGCATCCCCTCCACCTTGTTTTGAAGTGTTGTAAACGATCAAAACGATACAAAGCTAGATTTCCAGATGAAATGTTTTGCCTTTTTTGCTGCTGGTTTGGATCAAGTTTGTTGCAGTGACACTTTTTGAACAAAGTTAATTTTCTTCTGAATGTACATGTTCTTTAAAAAGTGTCATTTTAGTGTCAGAATAATCAGAAGATATGTGTCTTGTGAATAAAAGGTCCATTATTTCCCTCAGTGACTCTATGGGGTAATACAATCTGTCTTAAACTCTCATCTCCTATCAGACTGAATAGACTCAGGACCTGCCATAAGCCTCCCAGGAGAGAAACCCATGTGATAAGTTCATTGTCATTGTTCATTATCTACTTTCTAACTAACCTTACTTTACATGTGTACATCACGTGTCTTGCATAACTTAACGCAACTTTACATAAGCTAACAAACATGCCTATTTTAACCTAAACTATGTTCTTTTCCTAAACCTAACCAAGTAGTTTTGTTGCCTAAACCTAAAACAGTTTTGTTGACCAAACCTATGTTTCCTGGGAACATGGGAGTTTATTTTTTTTAAAGGTTGCATTCATGTAGTGTGTGAAAAACTGTATGTTTTCTGCACGCATGCAACAAGTAGTCCAAAACTGACGGCATCATAGTTTGAAGTGGTGGGCCAGTTGCTATTTTTAAGAAGTTGGGGAGTAGGACGTGTTTGCACACCAAAGATGATGTCATACGTTGTTGTGCGTGCGTGCGTGCGTGTGTAGTTCATATGACCATGAAAATTTGGCTCCTTTCTTGACTGGCCCTTAGTGCTGCTTCCTTCAGTGCATGAATGTATGGTCTACACTCCTCTCTCTCCTCTCTTTTCTGTGTTATCCCATGGTGTATGAGTGCTAATGTCACCCTCCATCACACGTACAGTACATGTCTGTTCTGTGAACGGTCACAGTAATGGATGGTGTGTGTGGGTTGGTGCATTTGGTGTTCACCAAGGTAAACCCAACTGGAACTATAATATCACTTAATTAGTCAATACTTAGTGTCTCTCTCTCTCTCTCTCCCTTTCTCTGTGAAATGTTCCAGACACACACTGTGTCTACCCCTCAGCCCCTGTAATTAGGCCTTTCTGTCCTGCAGCTGCTGCAACACACACACATGCACACACACACGCACGCACGCACACACATGCACACACACACGCACGCACACACACGCACACTTCATTGTGAAAAAAACCTTTTTAAACCTGTTTTTTCTCTTCTCTTGTTTTTGATTGCACCGCTTCCTGTCTCCTTTTTTATATTCTTCTTTGTTTCATAGATGAAAGTTCAATAAACTAAATACGATACTTGTCTCATAATCATGGCAGCCTTTTATAATTATAAGATAGTTAGCCTATAATTTCTAAATACTCAGTCTTAATGAGGTATAGAAGCCATGATGTCACTGTGTTGCTCTTGGTTGTCGTGATCTCCTTCTCTCTTCTCCAGTGTTTGTTTTAATTTGCTCTGCTCATAATGTTGTTTTAATTTAGTTCTTTCGTGCTTTATAATCTTAAGTGCCATTAATTTCAGTGGCAAACTAAATTACATAATAAATAGGCAATAAATTAAATATTAGATATTAAAAACCTACCAGGCAGTTTTGCACTTCAGCAGTCTGAAATGGTAATTCAGAGTAACCCACTGAACTTCCAATCTATTGTAGTCCATCTCTTTTGATGTGTGTTGAAAAGAAAGGTATTCCTCTGCCTTAAAAACTCATCTAATGCAGCTTTTATTCTCCTCCTGCAATTCCTTTTTGATTTTATTTCTCCCCCGTTGTTTTCTTTTCCCTTCAGATCATCCATCCTTATATTAATGAACAATGATCTGCTTCTCTGCATTGCGAGTAAATGAAGCATTAGTATGATTAAAATAAAATGTGTCCCTCATTGGACATTTACTCCATTAAGGAAAAATATTGACTGTTTTTTCTAGTGTCTAATAAAGTGTAATGTCATAAAGACAAAAACAAACATTTTGTTGGATTTTATGGAAAACACTTCAGCTCCACAATCAGCTCCCTCTCTCTTTCTCTCTTTCTCATTCAGTCAGTCAGTCACTCTCTCTATCACTCTGTTAACTGCTTGCTCGTCCTCCATCTGTTGGTCAGACACTGTCACCAGGTCATTACTGATCTATTTTTGATTACACTTGAAACTAACACACACACACACACACACACACACACACACACACACACACTGGTCTTTACTTTAGCAAGAGAAATTATACACATTCTGGCTACGTGTCACTGAGCCCCAGTCTGGAGAGATGATATTTATCTCACACACACATCATCACACACACCTCATTAAGAATGAACACAGTGTCACTTTGACAGATAATTCCATCCCCATCCATTTTGCTTCATGGCCGCCATTACTGCCTGGGCTTCCCAAACAGCTGAGCTTGATGCTGGAGCAATATTCCAGCATGCATGTACTGCAGGGCCATGATCACCTGTTCAACATTTTCAGTGACTGTGTCATTTAAGGGAGAACGCATATGATTGAAGGCCTCACTGGAAAATTGCACTGTGTGTGTTATACTTTGACATTATACTAAGGCATTTTTTACGAGCTATTGGGACAGTAGAATGCTTAACATTGATTTGCTTACCTACAGCAGCCAAGCAATGGCTTCTGCTGTGGCACCAAAACCAGAAGTTATAATAAATAATATATTTAGTTTATCCATATTTCTTTCTAATGATTATAATACTGTGGGGGCATGTCCTGCTCCATAATCTGTATTAGAGTTGTTATCAAGATGTGCTGTAACATTTGGCACTTTGGTGGTGCATTGCACCTGTAGAGATTTCTCTCCAAACCAGTAAACCAATGCTTGTTGTTTTTACTGTTCCAATAAACTACAGAGGATCAGGTGGTGCTTCAAACCACTTTAACACCTCTGCACAAAATCGCACCTGATTGGGCAGTATTAGAAGTGAAACAAGAAAAAAACAACAACTAATAAATTAACAAGCTCTAAAAACCTTGTGCATCTGAATTTGGAGAAAAGTAATCTAATTTGTTTTTGCTGTTCTCCGTAATTTGTAACTTATACTAATTGTTCAACTCATTCAGCTTCAACTTGATTCGTCTCCAAAGGGCAATTGGTTTTGCAGCAAGGCATAAAAAGGACATAGAAAAATACAAAAGACAAAATACAAAAACAAGGTTAGAAAGGCCAATGAGGTAACAGGCACTGAGGTTAGCAGCCCTGGAGAAACAACAGTGATTCCTGACTGACGATGCTAGCAGCTACATTTCACACAAGAACAAAGTGCTACGGTCTGTAGTTGATAAGGTTTTGTTTGAAATTGTTTAACTGCTGACATGTTGCCTGTGGTTTTGTATGCATGTAATTTATCTGACTTAATTCAGCAGTACAGTGAAGAAATCTGCCTAATTGTATCCCCAATAGCTGTTGTCTCTTTTGGACTGCTTGCTCTAAAACACAGGAAAGTCGCATTGTTTTTTTTTCTGTGAGTTGTAAATTGCATCTTTACCTTTTAAGTGACCCAGTCTTTGTTCTCATTTGTATGGACCCAGCGTATTTGATTCTTAGTAAAAAAAATATGGACTGATCTCATCTAAGATGTCTGCAATGAAGCAAATGTACCAGCAGGAGTCATAAAATCCATTCCTGGCTAGAGGTTTTTGAGGATATTTTATGACAAAATCTCCACAGTTTGCTATAAATTCTCAGCAAAACGAAGTGTTGTCACACATCAGAGTGCTTTTTATTTGTGTACGCCTTGCAGTGTGCCGCTAACACATCGCCACTCCTGAAGCAGATCTTGACAACCCATTAAAGGAGTCTTTTAACTACTGTACTAAAAAATAGTTTGCTGGCCAATGTTATCTCTCCATGTCTGCTCTGCACTGCCAAACAGGAGTTCTTGTAAAGATAATAACAGTTGTCAGGCTGAGGCAGCAAACAGTTGATTGTGCTGATATAATTTTTAATACAGAATCAACACAGTTGGAGGGATGCAAGTCATTGTGGAAAACAATAATTTGCTTCTATCTAATGAACAAAGTGCGCCGTTCAACACTCTTGCCTCTTCTATCCTATCCACAGTTTGTGTTTCGGGTATTCAAGGAATAGATAACAACAACAGCCAATTTTATAATCTGATTATAGAGGAGAGGTGACAACTCTAATCAAATTATCTATAAACTGTGATTAGTATGCTGTTAAAAGGAAAAACTCATTTGATTTTATGGCTATGCGTACTAATATAATTTACCACAGAATAATAGGTCACATTGGCAGTAGTAGATGACGATGATTACACCATTCAGTTGATGTTGCATGAAATTGACAAAGGGACTCCCTCAGTGCATTTTTTCTTGGTCTACAAACGCAACAAAGCAATGGAACTGCAACTGAAAGAAATCCAGTTTGCCGTACAGAAGAGGATAGACTGTCCAAAATCCAGCCCAAAAGTATATTATTGACCGACAAACCATATCCCCCCTCTATATTTTGCATGAACAATTATATCGCTCAATCACATCTTAGCATATGTATATGTGTGGCATTATGTGCATTGTTAATATTTGCTATACACATTTATGGCCAAAGATATTCATGAAAGGTCCTGATCATGTTCATTCTTCAAAAAATCCTTCAAGATTAGAGAAATGTTCAGTATATATTCATGAGACTGGTCTCCATGGCCTTTCTTTAGCTTTTACAGTTGACAGGAGAGGCATTACACTTCCTACAGACTCCTGGATTTTGATGGAACTGGTGTGTGTGTGTGTGTGTGTGTGTGTGTGTGTGTGTGTGTGTGTGTGCGTGTGCGTGTGTGCGTGCATGCGTGCGTGCGTGTGTGCCCTGCCCTCCTGAGTTTATGGCTGATGAGAGCAAATCTAGAGGCGTGCTAATCCAGCTCTCATGCTCTTGCTCGGCAATCAGCAGGCTTCAGGGAGCAGAGGGGAAACACTTGATCGATCCCCCTGCCTGCTGGATCATGTGAGAGGTCGGCCGTGTCACACCTCAAGGTGACTGGAGCTTACATAATCACACGCATGCACACACACATACTTGAGGACCACTGAGTGCATACGCAAGTGGTGCATTCCTATTTTTACAAACTGATATCTGCATGTATGTGCATAATCTGTAGACAACAGGGAAGCGCTCTGGTTTCTGTTTGCTGTCAGTTTGTAGTTTGAGTAGGATTAACCAATCATGTATGAGGTTCATGTAAACCGTGTAAGTGAAGAGCAAAAGAGGCAGGATCCATTGGTAAAAATGCAATCTTAGAACCCCCAGCTATTGTCTGATGATGAGTCTAGATTAGCTTTTATTTAAAAAAAAATCTGCATTCATATGCAGAGATCTGTTTATAGAGATTAGCCAAATGACCTGCACACAGAAGAGATAGTATTGGTCTAAATACATGCTGACTGCACTGAAAGTCCGGATATTTTGTTGATGCTCCCAAAGGCTTATCATCGTCAGACCGATAGCTGATGACTTCCATGATTGTGCACATTCACCCACAAGCATTCACCCTATGCAAGCTTAAACAGAGAGCACACTCTTGATTACACCCTCATTCCCTCATGCAGTCTACCAAAAATGATCAGTCTATCAATAGGTCATTAGCAGTGAATAAACACCCATGTCAAGGATGTGACTTTTTCAGACTTTAAATTAGTTGAACACTTAACTCACTTTAATTTGTATTTCATTAACAGATTAATCTGTGGCTGTGCTTTGGTTTAATGGTCACACTCCTCTGCATGTTCCAGTACACTTCCCCACCTTTTTCCACCCCCTCACTAATCTTAACAGAGTCTCTCTGCAAACCTTAACTCTTACCCTCATATTCCATCTTAGTTTGAGGGGGGATAGTTAATAAAAACTAGATAATAAAGATAATAAAAACAAGAGAGGTTAACAGACAACAGATATGTTAACAGACACGGAGAGACGACAGCACACATATATATCACACAGTGTGAATGTGACTGTTGACCTTGACTTGGCCTAGTGTGGTCCGGTTAAACAGTGTAATGATGAAGCTCCATGTTGACATGGTGGTAATGATGTTAGGAGCAGGGCACCTGAGGCCCAATGCACTCTGGGGATTGTGTTTACATGTAATTAGAATGTGCATACTGAAGTGCACTCTTGCACATACACAAACTTCCATTTGTGCATGCAAACAAAGTAAGAGATGGAATGAGAGAAATGGCTTTTTTTTGTGTGTGTAATAATTTCTATTGACAGACAGCACTGAATCTTTGCAGAAGTGGTGACACTGTATACTGTGTGTCTGTGCCTGTGTGTGCAATACCACAGCCAGATGTTCCTGGATGTTTTTGTATGTCTGTGTACATGCTTGTGTGTGTCAGGCCACTGTCAGCCCTCTGGGTTTTGTCGAGCCAGCATTTGTCCAGCTGTGGCAGCCAGCATCTGCTAATGGCAGGCCTGGTTATAATTAGGAAGGCCATTAACACTCCTCCATTATTCAATTGGTTTGAATTTATGTCCCCTTTTATGTGCTCTATCACTCTCGTCTGTTGTAGTAGAACCTATTCTTTCTTGCTCACTTTCTTTGTTGTTTGCATGCTTATATATGCTAATTGAATTCAACGTAAACCTGCATACGCTACACATATTATTCTGCAAATGAAAATGGTCAAAACGATTGTGAATGAAAGTAATAGTTACAGAATTGGGAATGTGAATCTTAGACAGTAGTTTTGAAAAAAGGTTTCTTAAAGGAAATAACTAAAAAAACGGCCCAACACTTCATAAAACTGATGTGCCAAAAAAAACTTTTTTTTTAAGTGTCAAACATAGCATTAAGTTCACAATTTTTTTCATTTAGTAGTTAAGCTCTTTAAGCCAGTAAGGAGGCAGAGGCCAGCAGGCCTTCTTTGATTTGGGGTAAAATCAATTCTGGCAGAGTAATGCCAAATATTGCTGTCAGAGAGTATGGCTCAGTGGGATATAGAATTATAGATTGCATTTCAGGGAATGTTTGTCTGAAAAACTGATTTCCAAAAATCCATCCTTCCAAAATGGGGAAGGGTATGATCAGAACATGTGAGGGACTGAGGTAGAGGCAAGTTTGCATTTATCGTAGATAGAATTCACTGCAGGGTCCTTTCTAGCTAGTTTTGTTTTGAAAATGAGTATAGTGTATACCTTGGAATTGTGTAGGCTAAGTCTGTGGCACTCACACAAGGACGAGGGGTGTAGGGGGTTTCTCAAGGAACTGAGGTTGAGGACATTGTATGAAATGTCTGACCAATAAGTATTTAAAAAAGGGTCAGGGACATACCAAATGTATCTGTCATTTGGGAGAACAATGTAACAAGTAATTACTAGTTTAGGGTTTTCAGAGCATTTCAAGCCTGTATGCGAAAAGTGGAATGAGCCACCAAAAGTGAACTGAAAAACACAAAGGGCTGGCATTGGTTACAATTGATCTACAAAGCAAGAGAGCCTAAAAACCAAAGATGTTTTTTCCGAAATAGGTCCAAATTTGTAAGGAATGACTTAAATCTGGGTAGCCTTTTGGTATGTTTGAGGCAGGGATAAGCGCTTACTTCAAAACTGCAGGTCATGAAATGAGACTTCTCATACAAGCCTTTATAGAAACTCATGATTAACATGAGGGTTCCATTGACAAATGCTGCCTGTAGACAAGAAGTTGATGTTTTCAGCCCAATCGAAAATTCAGAAGTTGTGCAAAGTTATGCCTTAGATTTGGTTGCCAAAGGACAGTTTTCAGCATTTTCTTTTTTCCCAATTCCAGATATATGTTGAAGTAAGAGAATTAAGGGTCTTAAATAAAGATTTAGGAGAAAAGCCACCAGTGGATTTTGAAAAAGATTTTGGGAGGAATGTCATTTTGATAAAAACGTTTTTGTCCAGTGAGAGACAGGGAGAGTGAGGACCACTGGGCAAGGAGCTGTTTTGCTTGGCCAAGTAAATCAGAGTAGTTCAACCTTCACAGGTTTTTAAACTCCCCACTAATGCAGACACCAAGATATGTGAATCTGTCTTTAGCAAACTTTCTTTGCTTAGTGGAGATAAAGTGCGTCAATATTTAACAGAAAGTTCACGCTTATGTGGTTGAGATTGTAGCCAGAAAAATGACTGGAAAGTTCCAATATAATGGATGGCAGAGAGATGGCAGGCTTAGTGAGGAATAAAATTAAATCATTAGCGTACAACTATTCCAACTGTTGTCCATTACAGATACCAATTGCAAACAACTCTTTCCTTGTAAGGGAGAATTTGCATAAAGTATATAAAGTATAGAGAAAACTTAAACTGTTTCTGCCTTGAGAAGTTGTCTTTGAATGTAAAAAATTAAATAAATGTTTTCCTCTGATGCTTGGAGATGTCACCTGTTACATTAGGGCTTTAAAAAAAATCAAGTTAAAGTTCACATCCTTTGATAAGAGTGAGTCTAATCTTCAGTGCTTACCAGAATTTGGGAAAGCTATTTGAAGAAAAAAGAGGTAAATGATCTGAGATAACAATGCATATGATCTTGAGAGAACTTATCTGTAAAGAATTGGTCTATAAGACTTTAGATAAGTCTCCCTGTGCTTTTTCTAGCTTTCTTCCTTTTGTCTCTTTACCTTAATGCAAGTCTTATTTTCTGTTCCTACGTTCCTGCCTCTATTTGACTCTTTAACTCAGTTCTTCTTCTCATTTTGCTACAATTTCCACCCCTATTGCCCCTTGCTTTCTCTCTGATTTCTACCTGCTGTCCTTCATGCTAAGCTGTTTGTCTCCTTCCTCCCTCCCCCTGTCACACTTCACATCTGCACTTCTTCATCTCTACCCTTTTCTCTTCATTGCTCTCCTCCTCTTGTCTCCCTCAGTGTGCTTTTCAACCTTTTTGGCTCGTATATAGTTTTGCTTTTGAATCGACTCTCCCCCCTTCCTCTCTCACAGCTTTATTGTCCTGTCCCTCTTCTGCTGTGTCTTCTGACTTCCGTCTTCTAATTTAATCCCCTGACTGTTTCCAATTAGTTCATGATTTGGCCTGGAATGATCCATTTATTGATTGAATGCTGTGTGTGCGTGCAAGCCTCCAGGCCACCAGTTTAATTGATGATAATGGACGCTGTGATGTTGTAAATGAAGCAACAAGCAGCTGATAGGCGACATTGTATTGCACTCTCCTGCTGTTGACGATAGGTCATCTATCTGCCGTCTCACTCACTTTTCCTCTTTCTCTAAACCTTATCTGAACCTCTCTCATCCCTTCCCTTTATTTCTGGCCAATTCAGTGATTATACTTATTATCTCTACCTGCCTTATTTGATTATTTGCTCATTGCCTATTTCTTATGAGGTGGATTTTTATTCTGAGTTGATTATTCTATGTTAATGTTATCCCGTCCAACATAAAGAAACAAGGTCTGTAAGTGTAACACTTTAATTGCAATGTGAATAAGGTCTGTAAATAATGATTTCTTTCGTTTGTTCACATTAATCGCCAGCCGACATTCCCATACTTGAGGGTGTACTGGGTTGAATTTTAAAAGCTTAAAGTTTAACATAATAACATATAAATTATTATTATTATTAACATAATAATATAAATTATAATAATAATAATGATAATATAATAATAATAATAAATAATAATAATAATAATGACAATAACATAATAAAATAATAAATAATCCAAAGTTAGGCTGAATTTTGGTGATGGAGACCCAGAATGACTTTAAAATGAGTTCTGTGGGTACCCATGAGTCTTTGAGCTTTATAGACATGCCCACCCTTGTCTCATGAAGTTTAATGCTGTTATTTGATTCCTAATAAAGACCATCTGATAAGAATTTCTGTGTTTTAATATCGACTTCAAAATGGTTTTGAAATGCAAAATAATTGAATAGAAAAAATGTAATTAAAAAAGTGATTAATCACAATTAATTATTGAAATTCTGTGATCAATTGGGAATGAAAAAAATATTCATTTGACAGCCCAAATAAAAACTAAAATATTTTAAACTTAAACTACCCAACATAACTGTATATAAAGGCAATCTGAAAGTGCATAATGTTCTCAAGATAATTTCCACTTCCATTTCTCTTATCTGGGAGGTTGAGAGGTTTTAAGGCATGATTTAAACAAACATTTTTGTTGCTTTAATTTCACTGTGGGTTTCATATTGCATCAAATCAGAGTAAGACTGTGCCTTCCTACTCTTATGTCCTATTTCCTTCCTTCTTTTGTGGTTGACATGACCAGATGAAGTCTGCCAAACGGCTCCAGCAGAAGCAAGTGATGTGATTTAAACCATTGATGGGCCTTTCACAGTGAGATTTCCCTTTTGAAGCCTTGCTCAATCAAAGCGGCCGCTGGCAGAAAGGTCAACACAATAGGTCGTGTCAGTAGAATTACTGCATGATGTGCCAATGCAATGGATAATTCACTTTGCCCAGTTACTGTACTGAAAGCCCAGCATTGTGCAGTGGTAATTGGGACAGTTTTTAATTCATGGTTACAGCCATGGTAATGATGTTATCTAATGTATCTTGGAACAGAGGAAATGAGATTGCATTGTCGACTGTGAGATAAGGGCCCATTCAGAGGGGTTTAATCTTACTGTCGTAATCAGAGGCCTCTGCTCGGGCCCTGTCTGGCTTTGATGGGTCCTGAGGAGACTTGCAGCTGTGGATCTCAGTCAGTATAGGCCAGACTAATTCTGTGTTTACACTGTAGCCTTGTTTTACATGGTTATATCTTAAAAATGCATGACAGATACTGGATTCTTGATTGGTTTCGAGGTGCTAACAAGGTGATTTTAACCATACATCCAGGACATTGTTACAAGTTTATCTGCATATCTATGAGAGATTATTGAGCACAGACAGATTCTGTAGCCACATTACTAAGCTGCTTTTAGTGCACTACAAGAGGCCACCTGAAAAATGAAGCCAACGTAGAAGTGCTGAAAACTGCGGCTCCTTTAATGGCCCATTGAGGCTTGGCTCCAAACCAAAGTAAATCCCCAATGGCCCCCTATGTAAAAATGCCCAACATTACAGAAAAAAAAAGAAACAGTTTTGGTCACTTTGGTTAATTTCTGTGTTCCTGACAACTACACAGGGACTGAATTCTTATATAAATTGGAAATTGGAAATGGATCTGCACTTGTATAGTGGTTCTCTAGCCATTTTGACCACTCAAAGCACTTTCACACTACATGTCACATTCACACACTCATTCATTAACTGGTGGTTGATGCTACTGCACAAGGAGACATCTGCTACTCAGTTTTTTTAAACATTCATTCATACATAATCACAAACCAACGGAATGGTCATCAGGAGCATTTGGGGTCCAGTATCTAGTATACTTCGACATGTTGACTGTCGGAGCTGGGGATCAAACCGTCAATCGTCCGATTAGCGGGTGACATGCTCCACCTCGAGCCACAGCTGCCCCTAAACTCACCTGTCTAAATTTTATTAAGGCTTAAAGTTACGCATAAGTAAAGACATGGCTGCCTTGAGTGACAGGCTGTCTGCAGGTAGTATCCTCAGGTTCTGAGCGAGATTAACCCTCCGCTCCTCCACACCTCCACGTTCTCTACTTAGATTTGTTCATTAAATTTATTCAGTTTATGGTATACCATCTCATTTCATAGGCTGTCTAGTTGCCTATTTGTGAACCCTAGATTACAGTTTTTCCCCTGTGAAATTGTTTAATGTTATTATCAAGGCAGCCCCTCAGTCTTTTGAACTATTCCGTTTTAATGCAAAGAGCTGTTACAGAAAAGTTAAGACACGATAAAAGACATTTATTTGTAGTTACATTTTCTTACCTACACCAGAAACCATTTAAAGTCCCCCAGAGTATGGATCTTGAGGGTATAGAAACAAACAAAAAAAAACCCATAAACAACTATGGTTAATTGTTGGAAAGCATGTGACTACTTTTTAAAATGAGTTTCACTTGGCTCGGCTGAGCAGGGCTGTGAGCTGGGTTGGGCTGGGAATCAGGTCAGTCAAAGACAGATAGGATGTGTGTGTTTGTGTGGTATGCGTGTAAACATGCATATGTGTATTTCGTCTTGTGACCTCTGCTAGTATACAGGTGTGTTTTCATGTGCACACGCTCTTAAGACTGACTTTGTGATTGATGACATTAGGCTTGCATTTAATATGACTGCCACCAGAGCTCAATAGGCACCCTGCTTAATTAATAGGATGCAGAGCCACTCCATTCATTCTTAATGCTAGCTTTCTAATAGATCTCTGCCTAATGGCTCCACTGTGCAGCCCAGAGGGCGTGGGCTTGTGTGCCAGGGGTCATCCATCGGTGACACCAGACAGCATCACATGACAACAGAAATAACATTGTCTGACTTGAGTTTTTAAAAGGTCTCTTTCTTGTTTTAATTTCTCATCCGATTTCTTTTCTTTGTTTCTCTCTTCTCTCCTCCACTTTCTGTTATGACTTACATACTTAACAATTACAATTAAAATAATTAAAATACAATAATAATTTATTCTTATTCTCACAGTATGTCCCTCACACTTACTGCATGCTGTCACAGACATGCAGGTACACTCTCTTTGGTTTGTGTGCACAAATGCACACAAATTACCAGATCAGAACATCAAAGGCCTGTGCCTTCCAGTCTTTCATTCAGTCAAACTGTCTGTCTATCTGTCTGTCACCAGCAGCCTGCTGTGCCGTTCATACCTTAGCAATAACCCCAAACTGACACCGTGACCGCCTCTAAATGTGGTCCTTTTTAATCCATGGATTCAAAATCAGTCAGCAGCAGGCAACAGCAGACTAACCTATCAAGTGTTGTTTGTCAGGGTAAATAACAGTGGAGGTAGTGATTATTTATGTGTGTTTTTGGCCCAGAGGATGGAGAAGCTGGACTGAACTGCTCTTGACAAGTTAGGACAAGCCTTTTAAGGCTACATCACATTACAGGTCTTAATGCTCAATTCAGATTTTATCCCGAGATCTGATCTTTCTGCCCAGACTTCTCAAATTTATGTTTGAAGTGACCCATATTTAAAATCAGTGTGAACAGATCTCTGCCCTGAAACCACTCACATGCAACTAATAACATCACACACACATAAGAACAAAAAAAAAAAAGAAACAGCTCTTTTTGAGACAGGCTTTTTTTGGGAAAAATGACAAAGTGGTGCAAGTATTCATCTCCCAAATGATTTGCCGTGGTAGTCGGATGACAACTGGTCATATGTTGAGGATGAAAGAGGGAAGACAAAGTCAAAGCTAGAGCTACGCATATCTCTATTAGCAGCTAGGTCTGTGGTGGGAGAGGTATGAGTGCGGCTGGGAGAGGAGTGCTGAGTGGTGGGGCCGTGATGTGGATGGTTTTTAGAGAGGAACAGTTTCTCAGAAACTTTAGGATGTCCTGGGCTACATTCCAATATCTCAAAGTGTCTGGCAGCAGGGCTCTATTTGCTAGTAGCTGGGGCAGTCTCCCACAGCACTGATATGGCCAAGGCAGCCTTCTGTAGTTTCAACAGGCCGTTCCAACGCTGCATGGTGATTGTTCTGTGCCTGTGCAGTGACGTATGACGTGGAAAAACCATGGATGTATGGGAGCAGTCACACGGCCAGTGATCAGATCTGTATTGGATTTAGGACCACATATGAAAGTGACCCAGATCTGATTTCGAATTTCTGTGTCCACACTCTTCTGAAAAATCCGATCTGTGGCACATTTGCTTATATTGTGAACCATATTTAATGGAAATATTAGACAAAATCATTCGTTTCATTCATCAACTCCATCAATCAGCTTTCAACAATGATTTGGTTCAATAAAAAACACTAGAGGAATGTTGATCACCGCTTTTGTCCCACAAACTCAGTTTATTCCTTTAAATAGTGAGTAGACAAACACTACCAACAATCCAAGTTTTTTTCTTCCTTCAGGTGGTAACAGTGTCAGTCATTTTTTGGATTTCACACCCTCCCACTCTCACTGCAGGCCTCTCCAGCTGTTGTGATGTTTGCAGCACTTGTATAAGACTTTAATAAGATCCAGAGGGAACAGCAGCAAGGACTGAAACAAGGGCAGACAATCTGATGTGTAGAAAAGAGATGGGGCGTAAATACTTGTGTTGATATGTGTTTGTACATCAGAGGGGGGTGTGTTTATGTGGGTCTGTGTAGCGATTTGGTCGACGTTGGTTCTGAGAGTCAGGTTTTAGGTCACATTGAGTCCCGGTACCTGCTGCTCCATCTCTCATCTTGTCCTTGTTGAATAACAATTCAGTCACATCTTTCTTGGCTGTCACCCTGAAACCCCATTAATTGGCCATCAGGAAGATGAGAGCAGAGCACACAGGAACAGAAATTGCTTCTCACTGCACATGGCAAGTTTGAGTTAAACAAGCTCCATTGGCTAATAGGCCAGTCATCTCAAAATGTTGAAATCTCCTGCAATGTATGCTGCTTTGTAAATTACATTAAAGTTGATTTGTGGAGTGTGCAGAGAGGTAGCTGCCACTGTTTGTATTGTCAGACAACATCTGCTTAGAAAGCACTTTATGATACAGCTCATTATCCAAATATGTTTTGTTTTTTTTAAGCCCAGACTCATCACTTTAGACCATTTACAATGCTGCGCTGATGTTTTGCTGATACACTGGTAATGCCATAAAGACTAAACAGATATAAACAAATGCAGACAGACATGGAGGCACACAGATACAAACAATACATCTTAAAGAGAAGAAACGCACATTCATCTATTTCTGTTCTTAACTAAGAGTGGAAAATGGAAATGTCAATGTGATGGAAAGTGTCATTCATAGTTGCTGGAGCCTTTAAAGTCATTCAGCAGAAAGAACAAATCTTTCATTTTATCTATTTTATGACAGTCAGCAGCTTAACATATCTGAGACTGACGTGCAAGACATTAAGGTATTGTTTTTACATGTGCTCTCAGATGAATCCTCATGAAACAGTCTTCACAAATTGCGATAACTGTACCAACAACAAACAACAGACAATACAGAGCTGATTTATAGGCTTGGGTGGTATGTAATATGTCATATCATACTATCATACCTTCTTGAAATTTCAGTGTGTGAGTGTGTGGCACTAACAAGCCTACCCCCTCACGGCAAGTTTACTTAAACCTTTTCAAAAAAAATAAGTACACAATAGAAACCCACAAAATGTTCAGAAAGGTTCCCATGCCTATTTCCTTATTAGATAACAGAGACACTGTATACCTTTGGAATTCAAAACGGAAGACTGACAAGGCTTAACTGCCGTGTAAAATTCATTAGAAAACACATTTCATTCAAACTCATCAGAAACAAAATGAAACTTGCCCAAACCATCTGGGTTACTCTTGCTAGGGATTAGTTAGTAAGTCCACTATTTCAACAATCACCAGCACCAGTTTGGTCCAAATAAATCCTTAATTAACCAAGTTAGATGTAAAAAACATGGTGTTATTCCCCATGGTCTCTCTGCTGTTGATGGTCGCTTGTTGCCTGTTCCAACAGTAGAGACCAGAGACTGAGCTCTGGTGGTGCGTGCTGTGCACTACATACAATGACTTTTAATAGAATGTGGAGTGCCTGTATTTATGACGGTACTGAAAAACATACCTAGTGGATTTCTAAATACCTTCATATACCGTTATACCTAAGGGAGTAAATTGCTGGTTTCATCAGGATACAATGTCATATCGATACTTCGGAAAATGATACGATATTTGCGAATATCACAAAGTCTGCCTTGATACTTTTTTAATTTGATTTTGATTTAGGGGCCAGCAATTGATATGAGACAATATTATCTGCTCATTCAACAGAGTCGGTTAAAGAAGAAGCTGCCACCCTTTAGTTTGATTTTGGCCAGAAAAGATGAAAACAACATAAACATAATTGGAAATAATTATAACTAGTTTAAGTCACCGCATCTCCCGACAGAACAGCATGGTTGAATTTCAGTCTGCATGCACGTCTTGTCAGTCAAACATTGTTGAAATAGAGAAACTAATGTAGTGTTAGCAAGAAGTTAGCAAAGTAAGATGCCTGGCAGAGGTGTTGTGTTTCCTGAGTATGAATTTGTTTACATATGACATGTAATAAGGTCATCTGTTGGTTGATTCCCAGTTTCTCCAAAAACAAATATTTCCACATTGATTATTAAGTAAATAGTGTTTTCCTTCTCTTGGCTGCTTGCCATCATCTGCCAAACACTGTGTGACAGTGACACACAATATCAAAATAAAGGTGCATCTGAAAGAGGATGATATGGATCGGTGTTTACACTTTGCATCGATGTCACGTGATCATCGCTCATTTAATCTATATATCGATCCAGATTGATGGATCTTTACACTTCTACTTATACCGTGATACCACCCAAACCTACTGAGTGAATGCTGGGCAACTCAGAAAAAACCCACACATACAGTAAAAGTTTGCATTTTGAAGATCCAAGCTTTTCATAGTTATAACTGGGTCCAATTGTGATTTATTCTAGAGTAAATAAAAGTTTTATTTGTCTCCATAAGTGAATAAACATGTTTATTTACATCTCAATGTAAGCGTTCAGCAGCGATAATAAATGTAGCCTGCAATCTGTTCCTCCAGCTTTTCAATAAGTGGACAATCTGTTGAATATTGCACGACAAAAACCTAAATAAGGCTGATTCCCCAAAGTGAGACGATCTTTTATAAACGCTATACATTGATATAAATAACAGTTGGATAGACAGTGATGCAAACCAGTATGTTTCCAACCTTAAAGCTGTATGACAAGACTAATGATCCAACAAAATAACAAAAGCATATTGAAGAGGATGAAACTTTAACTGTACAACCGAGCCACAGACTTGGAGATGTTGATTGGAAAATGGTTCTAAAGCTATAGAGCAGCTCAGCCTTTGGTGTGTTGCATTGACAGGGTTTGTGATAGGAGGGGATGATAGAGAAAGTGATGTGTCACAGCAGTAAAAGGCCTAGTTCCCACCGAGGGCTCTGCACTCAACATTGCAGCTCTGATGATCTGCTATGGTCAGTGCTGAAGACTGTGTGTCTGGCAGCTCGAGGCTTCTGTCCTTGTCAGCTCTCCTCTCCTCTCTGCTCTGTCTGTGTGATGTAATCACCAGAGATGAGCTGTAGTCCCTGCTAAGATCCCAGCTCTTTTTTGATCAGATAGCTCTTGTGTCCCACCCTGATAGTGGCTCTGCAGCTGGCTGTTTCCTCTAGATCTGGCAGGTTGTGTATTTAGCAGGATTGCCCTGCGGCTCTATGGGCTGCAACTGGCTATTAGCACACTGTCACTGTGCATAGTGAGCTCTCCTGTAGGTCTTTTCCCTTGTTAACAAAAGCTGTGGTTCTAACCTCTGTGGAAACAGGAAAGGTGTGTGGGTAGGAGGCAGAGTGAGGGCCAGGCATAAGGCCAGAGAATACATTGTCAATTTTGTTTTTACACCACATACAATTTACTATTTCAATCAGTTTTTTTGCTGAACATATCATTATAAAGTAAATGTTGGTTATACAGTTGCAACTTGCACAAGTTCAAGAATGTTCTGACATTTCCTATTCTAAACACCCATTCTCTTTCTCAGAAAAAACTCCCATGGCACACACAGAAAGTGGTGTTTTATGCTTCCAGTGACAGCAAAAGCAAATTGTTTGCAATTACAAGAGGAAGAATGGGTTAATAACAGTACTAACCACCATAATTTAACAAACAGAATAGTAAATCCAAGGATGACATGTCTTAGCATTAGCTACACTGATTGATATGTAATCTGTAAGAAAAGAAGTGTGACAAGCAGAGTGGTTGCAAAAATAATTGTGTGTTCTTCTGTGTAATTAAACACTGTGTCTTTATTATTCAGGCATAGTAACATACAAGAAAACATACTGTAAATCATTCACATATAGTTTTCTTATTCACAAATCATATAGGGACCACGCTGATGTGTACATGACAGAGATATGAGGGTGGATTTGAGACATGCCCACTAACTGTTCAGACCTTTTCATCAGTATTTATCCTAAATTCACAACAGCTCCTCACTGCTGTTTTTATCTCCTCTGCACCTCATTATCCTTCATGTTTCTTCTTATTTGCCTGTGGTCAGTCAGCATCTCTCTCTCTCTCTCTCTCTCTCTCTTTCTTTCCTCTCCTCTCTCTCTCCCTCTGTCCTTAATTAGCCAAGGGCTCGTCAGCTCAGTTTAAGTTACAGGTCTTCTCCTCCCTCTCCTCTCCACCCTGATTTACAGCTCCTTAATATTTCACAGCTGATGAATCATTTAGTCGCTGGCAGCTCTTGTTTTTTTTTTTTTTTTTTTTTTTTTTGTCTTTCTGATCTTGGTCAGAATACAATTTGCAGGACAGCCGCTTCCTCTAATGATGGTTTTTCATTTGCCTTGAGTGTGGGGATAAAGTTTGCTCTTGGTTTTTAATGACTGGCAATTTCAATCATGATCGCTGTTTTACCACCAATTCTCTCACTTTACAGAAATGAGAAGTGATTGCAACATAGATTAATTGAGGGAATATTTTGATGAACAGAAAATTATGTGCAGTGTGTATTTATGTATGCAGTAAATTATGAGTGTGTGGGAAAGAGTGTGGCTGGCATGTGTGCTATGTTATATTCTTCTGAGCTGCCTCTTCCCTCCCCTCCATGGGCATATTAAAACTTTACAGAGCATTCGATACAGACTTGAAAAGCCAACTGTCCAATTTGCTCGACTCTGGTCGTGATCTCTGAAGTACCAGTGTTGTTTCCAATTGTCTCGCAGACGTTTAAATTGCATTGAAAGACGACGCGACTGCCTTATTGCCTGGCATGACATTGGCTGAGCCAGTGTGATTTTCCACATAATGAGACGTGCCTCATTGCCGGCAGCTCCACATAAGACTGCCATCAAAACCACAGAGGGATTGTAGAGGCTCACGGAGTCACTGGCTAATTTAAACTTCTGTTTTTAGGTAATCAAAGGAGGCGGTATCCCCCATCTTTCATGACAAGAAGAAAAAGGAAAATGCTGAGATAATACATTGGTTGTCATATGGAAACACTAAACATATCATGTCCATTCAGTCATGTGTGTACTGTATGTGATTGTATTTTACTGTATCATTATAGCTGGTACACCTGCTGAGCTAGACTGACATTGAAATCCAGGTTTAATAAAGAACACGGTGGATTTGCTCAAAGATCTTAGTCAAACAGCAGATATTTTCCTGAAATGGGCTGCCATGTTTGCCTGTGTACCTAAGCCCCGTTTCAGCTGGAAACTATATCACCATCATCGCTTAAGCACCATTTGTTGTGAGTGTATGTAATTGAATTCGGCTCAATACATATCATCTGTGCAAATACCTCAAGGCTGACACGGTGGCTGTGCTGAGTGTGTTTAGACAGGGACTTGTAATTGAATGAACTGTAGGCTCATATTCGTATCTCAACCAATATGTTGAGACGGCTCTCATCCAGGCACAGGGTGATGATTTATTACAGAGTTTATGAAGAAACATTGAGAAATTCCTGTACCATCTCTTCATGGCTTGTCTGATGGGGAAGTCGTGATAGCTCTTTAATGAGTTGTAAGAATGCTTTCCTTCTGCAGGTGATGAATTGAATGAAATGAAAACTTATATTTTTTACCTGCTTCTTGACATGTCAGATGTTTTCTGTTTGGTGCTGCGTTAAGCTTTAAGTTGTATGAGGTAAGGGTTGCATCAAAATTTCCACTGCAGGTTGTGCTTTTGTACTATTGCACTGGCAGGACCTGATAATCCTCACTATCCACCGCATTTAAGATGTTCATAAGTTTGTTGTATAAAACACAAGCACTCAGTTTTGTAACTGGTGCCGAACAAATATTGTGCACTGACAGGTTAAAATAAATATAAACAAATGTATTTATGTATTTCAATTTGTGAATGCTGTCTGGCATTTGTGAAGGCTGGATTATGTTTTAATGGCTTAATTATGTTCAAAGTTAGATACATATATGGACGCAGACAGAGCTTATTCTCCACACTGTGTTCATTCGGGGTTACGAATATGGACAAAATGAAGCAGTACCACCGGAGATTATAGGGGTGTTGTAGCATAGATCAAGTGAGATCTGACCGTAGGAGACAATTAAGAAAATGGTGGAATGAAACAATTCTGTAATATGTTGAAAAAGATGTATTTAATGGCCTCTGAGATCTGCAACGCTACCCATTATTACGACGTTCCCCTTCGTGGCCGTGTTTGCTGTTGTCAGGAACTTTAGACTGCGTCCTGTAGTGCCATTGGTTTGGTCAGACTATGCCAACATTAAGAGCAAATGGAGGTATGTGGGCAGTGATAGTGAAAATGTTTGAATGAACATATTTGGTTTTGTACAAATAGGAGCATAAATGAACCTTAACAGTAAATACACATCAGAAAGTACTCAGAGGTCACAAATACCCACTTCTGACTACAAGTGGTAGAGCAGCTGTTCAGGCAAAGTGTCATTTAAGGGATGTACTGTCAGTGCTGAGTAGGAGCCTCACTTGAAACTGGCTGTGGTGTTTTTTGGTGCAAACACTCTCAGGCTGGACGGCTCACTGCAGCCAGTTTGTAGTTTTCTCTATGCTGACTCAGCCTCTGTCCTTGGTGCTGAATTCTCTCACAGAGGGCCACAGAGGACCTCTGCTCTTTTAGTGTAAGGAAAAGGAGTTTATGGCAGACATTTTTCAGCTGTTTAAGAAAATTTAAAAGGTGTTTGCTTGTGGTTTGGTCCAATGTCTCATTAAGCTTATTCAAATTGCTCTTCAAATGAGAATACAAAGGCCTGAAGTTTTTTTTATGAATCTTTTCTCAGAAGGAGACACAGTTGTCAGTTTGAATGAATTTCCCCGCTAATCAGATCCGATTGAGACAGGAAGTGAGACTTATGGAGCATTCCTGGCATGATGAGATAGTTTATCACTCTGTTGAGTCTCAGCTGTGAAAGTGGTAATGCACAATTCAACGGCAGATATTTTGGATTAAAAGCTGTTTACTCCCCTAGTTTGGTTTCTCCCAGCAGGACCAAACAATACTCCATCTTTACCCATTCCTCCTACTGTCTGTCCCTGTGTGGCTGTTGCTCTCTACCCCTCTATCTCCTCTGGAACAGATGAAACGTTTATCTCATTTTTATCATCCCTTTTATTATCTTTGTTGTGTTTATTCCCACACCTCCTTTCTTTGCATCTGGCTCACTGTCTCATTTTGCATCTACTTTATTCCCTGTTCCATTTTCAGTCTTTGTAAGCCTTTTAAAAAACTTGCACAATATCCTCATGCCCTGTCAGCTGTCATCTCCCTCCCATCACGTCAGAAGAAAAGTCAGAGCAACCACCGCTCAGAGTTGAGCTTCTCCCCATCCACCCCTCCATCCTTCCCTGGGGGCATGAAGCAGCATTAGTAGCTCTCATTATGCACAGACATGACATTAAACCAATTCAAGGTCACACAAGCACACACACATATCTCCTGTCCTCTGGGTGTACGGACTGTATGTGTGTGTGAGAAGACAGCTTGGAGACAATATAATTTTTATGGCACCGATCTACTGTTTCAAAGTGCTATTGCTTTCACTGTTCATTATTAGCTGGCCTCTGTTGATGGGGAGGGAGAGCAGAGAGCAAGTGAAAGACATAAAGAGAGCTAGATAGAGAGATAGAGAGAGAGAGAGAGAGAGAGAGAGAGAGAGAGAGAGAAAGAGGAGAGGAGGAGGGGATGAAAAGAGGGAGAGCTAGAGTGTCTGTGTTGTATAGTGAGTGTTTAATAAGACAGCATCTGGCTTCTTCTGCCTCACTGTTGACTTTGAGCTAAACTGTGTGTGTCTGTGTCCGTGCGTGCGTACGTGTGTGTGTGTGTGTGTGTGTGTGTGTGTGTGTGTGTGTGTGTTGCCATGCGTCTGTTGGACACTGGTCTGCCTCTACATTCTCAGTGTGTTTGTTAGCTATAATCACAAAATCACATATTCTCTGCAGTGTTTCCATCTGTTAGAGCTCTCTACTAATAAGGCAGGTGCCAAGAAGATGTAAGCCAATTAACTTACTGTGCATGTGTGTGTGTGTGTGTGCATGTGTGTGTGAGGGGGAAAACATATATTTTTGAAAACAGAAAATTTCCTCTCTATTTTGGCCTCTCATCCAAGTGCAAACACAGTTTAGGTCACCAAAACAAAGATTTTAGAAAACACCTTCTAAGTTGCAGATTTTTCAAAACTTACTTTGTGTCCATACAGACATGTGAAACATTGTTTGTCAGGCAAAAAAATCTCCTCAATTTGTTCATACACGTTGTTGCATTTTGTAACAATGGGTGCTCTGGTTTTCCCCACCATCACAAACATGTATGTTAGGTTCATACTCCTGTCGATGCTCCTGGCTGTCGTCATCGTCCTCCTCTAATGAACAAGGGCAAGAAAGCAATTGTTTGCATTATGGTGTGGACGGAGATATTTTGTAAAACAAAAGTTCTGTGGACAGAAATCTCTTTTAAATGGAGGGAAAATAGGCGTATTGAAAATCATCCTTGTAAGTGTAGACAGGGCCTTAGAAAAGGCTCCCACTGTGTGTCTGTTATTTCCATATTGGGTCACAGTTTGAATGTTAACTGCTTAGCTTCAGCTCACTCATTCCACTTGTTAAAATGTTGAATTCTAACAAAGCAAACAACACTGAGGGAGAAAATCAAAAATGAGTGTGAGAAGTTGTGACCTGTGTTTGAAGGGAAAGAATCCAATAAATTGAAAATGTCACTAATTCCTAGAATATTCAGGTTCAGGGAGAATGGGAGCGAATTCAAACTGCATTTACCTTCTCATCACAGTCAGCCTGTTCAACTTGCTTTCTTTACTTTATTTAATTGTGAAAACAAATTAATTTGTTCAGTGTATAGTTTGGGCATTTCGAAAAGTTTACAGATAAAAATTCTGCAGTTTTTTTTTTTGGACACTCCAGAAATGCCATTTAATTGCTATTTAGTTTTCAGACATTTAAGAAGCATTAATAGCCATTTTTTTAGAAAATATTGACATGGTAATACTTGGTGTTGCACATATTAACCACAGTACGAAAAACAACTTCTACAGCCAGTTGAGATTAAAACGTCAATAAAGGCAATTTGAGTTGTGATTTTTAAAAAAAGCATGCAGGAGTTGCCACCTCGTCTGCCTTAATTTCCTTCTGTGGTATTTGTGTTCCTAAGTGAACACTGTTTCCAGAGCTCTCCGTCTAAAACTGCTTTGCCACTGAAGCCACTGACTCTCAGTGTTAAATAAGCTGAGGTTGCTAAGCAACATATGCTGTGTGGTTTGAGCCAGTCAGCAGAGTTTGGGGTAATTTTGCAGAGACGATATCAAGTTCCAAAGAGTAAAATGCATCCCCGAATGCTTACTAGAAACTTTTCTTTTCTCGCTGTTGAAACTTTGTCAGATAATCTGTTTTAGCCCCGTTATGAGATCAGCAGCTGTCAGTCTCTGTCTGCCTTCTGGCCTCATCTTCTCCTTCATCGTAATGTCATCTCAACATTAATGTTCTCTCCTCTGCCTCTCCTCCACCCTTCAACTCCATCCCACTGGGGGTCTTGTCAGAATGAGACAGTAAAGGCTATCAGGCATGTGTGTGTGTGTGTGTGTGTGTGTGTGTGTGCTACTGCAGGTTGTGTTTTTTTTAAGCCTTTGAGCTCATCTTGATATCTGTTGTTTGGTGCTTGTCAAGGACCGTAGCAGTGAGGTACTGATTGTATGATACTGATGGTCCAGATGCAACCCTGACTTGGGACTTTATTAATGGACCAGAGCTCCACTGAGCCTCCAAGCTGTCCTCATGAATTCACCCCAGTAACAGGACACCCGTCAGGGGCTTGTATCTCTGCATCACTCTATGACCCAAGGGCAGGCGGTGATGGTGGGCCTCTGGCGGTATGCTTGGCAGCTTGGCAAATGGCAGCTTGGCACCTGATCAAAGTGCTCTGGGAGTGACTGTTGGGGGAGAGAGGAGAGTCCTGAAGGTCGAAGGTAAACAGCTGGCTCAGTTCAGCTGACTGTGGTCAGTGTCAGAGTGTGAAGACACCTGGAGGGAAATGTACGCTAGCTGCTCGTCAGGTGTTTTAAGATTTCAGCACAAAGTACATAAAACTTCTTAGTTTATTATATTCATATTTTAATTAGTTTCCTTAAAGAAGAACGATCAGTGGACATTTTGTAGAGACACATTTTTATCCTTTTAAACAGCCAATTTAGCAACTTTCTGTCCTAACTTCTGTGTTCTGCAACCTGAATTACTTTCTGGTATTTCGTTGCCTGTGACTTGTAAATTTTGAGTGAGGCTTGTGGTGCACTTTTGCTGTCTCTTCCGTTGAGTATCTCAGAACATCAAGCTCAGCCTGTGACATAAGTTTCTCACTTGAAAGAGGAACATGGACACTTTTGACTTCTTGTAGTGTGGCTTGTGCATAAATTTTTAACATAGCCGACCCCAGATCGAATTCCCCTCTAAATGTGTCAATTTCAGTGAAGTGCTCAAACCTTTGTACTTAAATGCATATTACATACTTGCTGGGGTATTTCAATAAACATGTACATCTGAATAGTTTTCACAGGGTTTCCCAAATTCAATTATTTTTGGCAGCCTGCCACTATCAAAACATCACCCATCAATCTGAAATGATCAGCTTTGAATGGATAGACAGATCAATTATCCACTTTGAGACTAAAACTCCTCCAGTTGATACTGAAGGAAAAAAAGACGAAGCGCTGCCTGTCCTGTATTCACAGAGCCGTGAAAATGTCTGAATTTAGAGAGACGACATAGAATGTCATCAGCTACCACCACACTTAAATTCTAATTCTGTAGGAAACACTGTTTCACATGGTGCTGCTGTACGCACAGTTCATTCCAGATGATTTCAGTGGAAAAATTCACTTTATGTTCTCCTAAACACACATCATGCCACAAATAAAGATGTTTCCCCGATGAAAATAGCAAGACAAAGTTATCCTTGTGCCATTAAAGTATAAATTATGCTGTTTTAAATCTTCTTACAGAAAGTCCTCTTAGTCGGGCTGTAGTAAATAGTGAACTGCTTAACCATCTGTCCTGCCCTTGGCAGATGTTGTACCTTTTGTTTACTCTACTTTAGAAAACACAAGAAAAGCTGTGAAAGAAAAACAGCATTGAGGCAGTGTATGCTTCAGTAACTAATGAATAAATACCCTAATACCCCTGGAGCGCTTTTTGGCAAGAATCTTAAGTACTTGCACCACTAAATGCTGTGACTGTAATTACAGCAAAGATGGCCCTCACAGGTTTTAATGGAAGAAAATTCAAATGCATATGAAAGTGAGGCAGATGGTCATACAGAATGTGTCACAGTTCACCATCTTGCAAAGACAGCTGGACTGGCTCCTTACCTGTTTCTATGAAGGCCTCAAGGCTTTGTGCATAATAAATCAGAATAGTGCTGTCTGAGGGAAATTCACTACTCTTTGATCATTTTAAATTTCTGCTGCTGTGCACAGGGGGCTGTGGTTGGCAAAACGATTGTTCCTGTTTCCAGCCCCTTGTAGCAGATGTGTGTTTGCAGCAACTTGCAAATCTTGGTGGCAGGTGCCTGGGATGTTGTCCCGGAGACAGGGGAGAGATTAACCCAAAGTACAGTAGCAACTCTGTAATCCCCTGGATCCCTTACACTGCACACACATAGCCATGTGCATCCACATGTACACATGCACAAACACACAGATACTGTGTGTGCCAGTAATCAGGGATGGTGGGTGGCTCTGGCCAACAGACACCTGCTGCCATTGTCCAGGCGCACAGCAATCCACCAGACCACCCCAGAGCTGTGTGTGTAGAGCTTGGCAATACCCAGCCTCTCCACTCTCCTCTCGACATTATGAACAGCCAAAAAATGTGCTCTCAATTGTCTCCAGAGAAGCTACTTTCAAGCATGTTTCAAACATTGGAAAACTGAATCTGGTGTTTCCTTTAAACTCATTTAGCTCGTGCTGGTTTTCCAAAGGTGGGGAAATACCTCCTGCACAAATACCACAGTTGTCTATGTGCTGTTTCATTACAGAAATGTCCTAAATTAGTACAGCTTTTACTGACTGATGTCTAAATGGGCCAGACATGAATCTGTGGCTGAGAACTAAAATAAAACCCACAAAACAACATCAAAAAGCAAAGCATTTTACAGGGAACATAGATTGAGACTGAGCATTTTCAGAAATCATTTATCTAGTAGAAATCCAGCACTATATATGGATTCAGTGTTTTCTTGGTGGGACGGAGAATTATCTAAAAACAACATCCAGACTGTGGGCCATTCATCTTTCTCACTTTATCCAATACTAATGAATTCTCTGAAACAAAATACAGACAATGTGAGTCTAAACACTCCGTGGAGACCAAAGAAACTCATAAAGCCCAATTTATTTATCTGATTTTCAGAACGACATATGCAGTGCGAAGCCTCCAGGGCGTGGAGAGCATCAAACGCACCTCTAGCTCTTTAAGTAATTGAAACCATTTTCTGAAACCACAGGGATCCTACATCAAAATAGAATAACAGTAGAGGAGCGACACTGTGTGACACCAACCATCTGTACAGGAATACAACCACACACTTATTTGTGAGTAGTACAGTATGTGGCTTTCTATGTGGCGTAGAACAAATCTTGTTAATGGCATGTTATACGCCACTCACACATGCTCGCCTGCACACTCACACTTTTTGATAGCTGACACTCCCCATCGGGTAAAAGCCTGCCCTCACATCTTGGCTCTCACTCGCATTCTCGTCTTTCTCCGCTCCTTCCATCTCAAACCGCTCTCTCACTCTCATTTTCTCTCTTTCATCTTCCTCTCTCTCTCTGTCGTCTCTGTTTCTCCATCATTGCCCTCCCTCCCTCCTGCCGGGTGATGATGGTGTTCTTGGTTACTGTCATTTTTTCCCCCTCCTCTCCCAGCAAATAAAGAGGGCAGGAGGTGCTGATGGTTATTAGCAGGGGTTGTCTAGTAGCGCTGTTGAGACCTGCAACTATGTCACAGAAAAAGAAAGCCTGATATTTGTATTTTCGACATGTAATGCCACATTAAAAATTGGTTTCTACAGGATCCCATTCACATAATTACATGTTACACGTAATCCTAATTCCATTACAGTGAGGTTGACAGGAAAGGAGCGGAAGAAATGAAAGTATTCCCCATAAGCATCAACAAAGTCTTCAATGGCATTAGCCTCAAGTCCACATACCAAAACAACAAAGTAAGTGCCGACACCTTGCGCCCCATAGCTTGGGTGAGGGAAGGGTCACAGCACCACCTGTAAGGGAGTAACGTGTTCTCATCCTGACAGTTTTCTCTGTCAGGAGCATAGACTGTATATAAAGATGGACGACACGCCCCCACTTACCCCCGCCATGCTCAAATGAGGTTGCCATCTCGCAAAGGGTGAAGTCATTGAGAGTCAGAGACTGTGCAGTAGCGATATCAGCGGTTGGGTGTTCTCGCCAAAATACCCATCCGACCAATCGCGAGGAACTTCACTGAATGAGAGCGGATGGATTACCTGTCACAGCTGACAATCATGGTGGAAAAGCTCTCTATGTATTAATTAATAACTCATTAAAACCAAACTTAGAAAAGCAAACACTTGGACAAACATCAGAGTAATGAGAACTACCTTCAGTGACAGACACTATTTGGCGTGTACTTTGAGTTTTTAGTTTGGCCTATGTCCCATTTACTAACATGGAGGGGTGGGCCTTCTGACCTATACTGCAGTCAGTCACCGGGGCGTGATCCAGATTGAAAAGTCATACTTTGGGGGTCAACATGAGCTGTCATGTTGTCCATCTTTATACACAGTCTATGGTCAGGAGAGAGAGAGAGAGAGACGCCGTGCGCCAGAGACTGTTACGTGACAGGGCCTAGTGTGTCTCTGACTGCTTGAGTTAGTTAGAAAGTTTAAAAGTTAGACAAAAAAACTTGACAGTGCAACAATCTGTATTCAGTGTTCTAAATTAGTCTGTTAAATTTCGTTGTGCGTCTGAAATGATGAGTGTCCTCATTATGTACGATATTGAAATTCACCTGCTCTGTGCTGCAGGGCAGAGCTCTACTGAGGGTGAGCTGTGGGGTGGGGGGGGGCTCACATGTTTGCGTTCCGATGCTGCTCACACCGACATAGAAATGCCTCAACTCAATTAATTATCTCGTTAATAACTGTTGGGTAAAATGAATATTCTGTCACTGTGTGTGTAACCGCTGCAGAAGTATCACAAACACTGAAAGTCATTTGTCTGCTGCTGCTGCAAAAATATTTGAATGTCTATTTTGAAAAATGTAATACCTAACCAATTAACGAATACCTGAAAATCTGAATATTTGGGTTCAGCCCCAGTGATTTTAGTAACTGTTTATATGAATGGGTTTGTGACTGATTGGAGCACAACTGTGGGAATGACAGTGATACTGTGAAAATGAAATCATTTCACCCAACACTGTGAGGGTGAGGGTGTCTTTAAGAAAGGACTAAAGGAACAGAAGCCTTAGCTACTCTAGTCGCCAAAAGTAGAGAACTGTGAATGTGTGTTAAGCTACCAGTATACTCTGTCAGAAGAGCTTATTGGATGGTTGAATAGTTTTGGAAACCCCCTGCCCCCAAACCCTTTAGATTTTGTGGTGGGCGGCTGTGCCCGACCATTTCTGTACCTTTATGATCATCAATGCAACATTCACTTTACACTGACTGGCCAGCTGTGCAGGGGTGACACAGTAAAGGCACAGACATTACAGACACAGCAAAGCAGCAGCTAACAAGCTTTCGACTATGTAGTTACATCAAGAAATTACTGCCAATGTCAGCCAGGTTTTCCTCATCCTTACTTCTTGTGGTAATGTTAGAGAGATTTGAAAAAGGATAGATAGCTTGATTGCCAAAATATTTTAAGATGACACAAATTATTGTTAGCTCGGAATGAGCAAGGCAAACATCTATGTGTTTATATTTAGTTAAGGCTATGTGCTGCATCCCAATTAACTTTCTGTATCTAAGAGAGACTAGGTCAGCGTTAATTGATCTGCACAACTAATCCAAATATTATCAAAACTGCAATATGGCCAAGTGCAATATCCAGACTGCAAGAGCTGCAGTAATTTGACAAAGGGAAAACGTGTCACAACATACCATTATAAATGAAGCATTGTGGTGCTACAAATCACACTCCAGACATAAGGGAAGATTCTTGTTTGGTACGTACCCCATCAATATTATTTATTTTGTTTACAGTGAAAATGAAATGCAAGAAGTCACTAAAATCGTAATTCATATTACATGGCAATATCTGATGAAATAATTGCAGTGTGATTTTTCTGCATATCTTGCAGCCCTAGTCAGCACCCTGGTTTGTAGTCAGTAATAAATACCTAGAGAGCTTGTCTGATCCCAAGAAGAGGAAAAGGGGACCCAAACTTGGCAGTGCCGAAGCAGTGTTAACTGATGGTCTTGTCATCAGGGGTATCTATGCAAAGAATGTGTGGCTTCTCATTTTGTCATTGAGACCAGAAGCCTCAATTCTTGTTGTCTTGCCTTGTTCACAAAAGGCAACATTGTGAATGTTTCCTTTCATGACATGGTATATTGCTTGTTGTTGGCTTCCTGAATCTTATTGCCTGTTTCCCAGACACTATTTAATGCTTACTTTGGCACCCAGCAAAACAAAACCAGTTTTGCCATGTTTCTTTTTGGCCAGCAACAGTTATTACAGGGGGGCTAAAAGCTGTAGGTTATTACGCAGAGGATGGAGAGGAAGGGAAGGATGGGATAAAGTAGTTGCATCAAGGAGGAGGAAAGAGAGAGAGTGAAAGAAAATTAGAGGAAAGCAAGAGGAATTTTGATTAGTGCGGGGGAGTGAGCCAAAAGGAAAGGGAGGTAAGGTGAGAGGAAAGACAGCAGGTAAAGAGGTGAATGGATAAACAGAAGGGTAGATGAGGAAAATAATATATATTTAGGGAGTGTTGAGGTGGGTATAGACAAGGATTGAAGCAGCGAGGAAGGTGGGTCGGGGCGTTGTGAGGAGTGTCAGAGGCAGGGAGGTGCAGGTAAGATGGCAGGGAGATCCGGAGGTCTTAAGAGAGATTCTTTTAGACTGCAGGGGGCAGAGGGGAAGAAAAGATGAAAAGGAAATGTCTTGATGCTATTGACTTTGAGCTCCACAAGGAGAGGAGTGAGTGATCAAGTTCATGAGCAGGTAGAGAAGGAGGGCAAGAGAGCATGAATGACTTTGGAAGAATAGGAGGAGAGAGAGACTTCCTGGTCTAACCAGTGACATTCAGCGCTGCGTGGGCACTCTTTGTGCCCTTTCACTCCTGTCTAATGGACTCTGAACTGGAACACATCCACACACAGACGCACACACTGAGCCTACTGCTACGTATTATAGATGCATCATGTAATGCAGTTTAGCATGAATAAACTAAGACAGCCAGACACAAATATATTTGCTTTTACTGACACACGGCTCACCATCAAAGCAAAAAACATAGTCTCTACTGAGCTTGGGAGCAGCTCTGTGCCCTGTCACTCATTTCATGGCAGCATTTATCATTTATTTTATGGCAACAGTCACTTCCCAGAAAAATGACCATTTTGTTATTCTTTTCCACGATTGGTTCAAACAGCGCACATCAGCAAAAAATACTTTGTGTTTATTTAAAAGGCTTTTGATATCTATATAGAAGGCTTGATGTTGAAATCTTTGTACAGTATACTGTACCTGTTTTCAACTTTATCCCTATCAAGCAATGTTTTATAGGTTCTCTATGTAACTTCCAGAAAATCCTTATTAATGCAACTGCTGTTAAGTGAATTGCAGTCAGCATCCTGTTGCTCCTGCTTGCCATCTGTATGGGAGAGCCCTTCAAAAACAAGTGACATACACAAGATTAATTAACCAGCAACATTTTGACAGAATGTTAGAAAATAACTTCAAAATAATCCTCATATTAATAATAACCTTACTATCTGCAGTGTTCCCACTATT
Source organism: Plectropomus leopardus (assembly GCF_008729295.1). Taxonomy (NCBI): domain Eukaryota; kingdom Metazoa; phylum Chordata; class Actinopteri; order Perciformes; family Serranidae; genus Plectropomus; species Plectropomus leopardus. The sequence goes on from NC_056483.1 coordinate 21,767,998, forward strand.
TTATTTGGACTGTTGGCTCCATGACACTCCAGCTTGACAATTGCGTTGTCCGCCAGTGTTGTGTGTTTTGTCGCCATGCAGCATGCTGAAAATCACATTCAAGTTCATGAATTGCACACTGATACATATGATACATATTAGAAAAAGAGCTCTACATGTAAAAAGTTACAGATAGAAGTTTAAAGTATCACATATGAAGCTGTTAAAAAGAAACCAGTTTGTGTGATGTAACATCTCAGCAGTTCATGGCTACATCAGTGTAGAAACACGGGTTTTAGATAATTATAGATAGTAATGAAAAGTAATGTGCTAAGTTGGCTCAGTATATGAGACACGAGAGTGGCAAAATCATTCATGCTCACCAACACCCTTAATGAAGTTAAAAAAAAAAAAAACCTTTTATGTTGTCTTTTGCAGTCATTTTTGCTTGTAGCATTTTAAACAGCAGTCTGGAGGGTTTTATTGCTTTCTATCTTTCCCCATGTGGCCTTTTTTGGATTCAGGAACAGTCTTTGTGCAGGGACTGCTTAACAGCAGCAGCTAGCAACGGGCTAGAGGGCCACAAAACGCTCCTCAAAGGAGTCTTTTTTGTCATGTAGCAGCAGGGCTATTTATTAAATTGTAAATGTCTTAAATTGAGGTTGCGTTTGAAATAAAAAAACAACAAAAGATAGAATAATTCTGCTGCTTCCTATGATGTCTCTGTTTGCCTGTGTTCGCTCTTCCCTGCAGCTGGTTTTCTCTGTGAGTCGGGCCGTGAGATATCGATTCCCTGTTAGATCAAAGACATTTAATCTTTTTGTTGACCGCTGTTAAAATTTGCCTCAGCACTATCTCTCTTTATCTTATTTTTTGTGCTATCCCTCTCTCTCTCTCTCCGTTAAGTCCTGATTAGGCAAATTGGCTTTTTGTCTCCTTTTGTCTTGGAGTACTTTTGAGTGAGTTTGTGCTTATGCATGCGTGTGTTTTACTATTGATTGAAACTGACAGTTGAAAATGTTTGCCTATGAGAGAAAGGATGACAGGCTCAAACAACAAAAAAAAGAAGCAGAAGATTTTACGGTCAGATTGAATCTAGCTTTAGCTTTTCAAAGTGATCACTCCCCTCGTCAGAGCTGGGCTGTGGCAGGGAGGGAAAGCAGGCCTGTGCTTCAAAAGAGGAATTAAACCACTCTTACCAGAGTGTGTTTCACTGCAGTGTGATGTTATGATTGTGAGCACATGCATGTGAGGAGATAACCCGCATACAAAATTCTTATATGAGATTTACAAAGGCTTCTCTTGGATTTTTGTTGGTATGGTGAAGCCTCAGACAAAGTTAAGATGGTGGATTTTTCAAATTATGTTCACCCCTCAGTCTAAGCCCTGCCTACTGTAGGGTGATATATAAGATCTGTAGTGTTTCTTATACTTTCTTATATGATGACAGAACTGAGTAGAATAGTTGCAGTAAATTGGCACTATCCAATTCTTTCCTTGCTCTCTCCTCCACCAGAAGTTTTTGCTTTTCTTCTGGAGGAAGAGATAAAGTCTAGATGTAACTCACAGGGAATCCAAACTTTATATTGACTTTTTTGTGATGGTCTACACTCATAACATCGTTCCCTTTGTCACCTCCTTCCCTCTGGATCCAGGGGAATTTACAAGTCCCCCACTTAATCCGACTGCCACTGAAATGGTAAACTTGCGGCGACTGTGAAGTTAAATGTCAAGTAAATGTTGAGGCTCAGTTGGATAGTGTGTGCGACATTTCACAAAATGTTTTTTTTTCTGCAGGGCTGTAAGCAATATGACTTTTTATTGCAGCGTTACAGAGTTCCAATAAACAGTCTGATTATTTATGAACGGATTTCCAAAATCTGTCCTCATTCCAACTGGCCACCATAGTTGTATTTGACAGAGAGTCAGTGGGTTACAGTAAGCCTCAGAGCTGATCCATTAGACCAGCCAGTGCTGATTTTACACAGGAACTGTTGGAGATACTCAAATTAATGAGTCCCAGGCAGCTTCAACTTTCTGTGCAATTGCTCACAAAGATGATACTCACCCTGTTTGGGTTCAGTCTGCCTCGATTGCAGGAAGGAGTGAACTGCTGTTTTTGCTTTCCTTTCCCCTTATTTAATTACACACACACACACACACACACACACACACACTTGGTGCTACTGTAGATGTGATGCCAGTTAATTAAACCTGGTAGGCTGTTGTTGCTACACCCCATTTGGATTTGCTCTCACACTCCTGCCTTCCACGCACAATCTCTCACCTGGAGTTGGATCAATGCTCTTTCTTTCTCTCTTGAACTCTCTCTCTCTCTCACTCACACACACACACACACACACACAAAAATTCACACAAGCACTTTTTTATGGTTTTCATGCCGAGCGGCATGTACGCAGTGCATATGCAGACTCTCACACGGCACTGCAGTCTGGTATTTCTGCCAAACTTTCCTCTCCATGCCTCTCAGGTCTGTTCTGTATTTCAAGGCCGCTGCTGCTCAAACCCCCTTTGAGACAGCACAGGTTTTTTCTTTTGGGCTTGGAGAAACAGGCCCGTGAGCAGCCTTGTTTGCTCTTGTTGTGATTTCTGTCTTTCTGGCAGCCATTAAAGCAGGAATCCTGTGTCGTGTCTGGAGAATCTTGTTTGTGTGTGCACCGCCCACATCTTCAGGTGTTGGATGTATTGCACCTGCTACTGAGAACTCTTATTCTCTGTGGTTTATTTTTGCATGGATCAACTGTAACTTCAGCATGTTGGTATCTGGAGGCAGTATGAAAGCTTTCCTATTTCCGACTCATTATGTAAAGAAGCTGGTTTTAGATCAGTTCTCTCTCTCCCTTGTTCTTTAGCTGTAATCGTGTGGGAATAGTAGTGTGTGTGGACTTCATGTAATTAATCAATTACCCTCCAGCCTCTGCAGTTCAATGAACACATAAGCACAAGATACGGACATTTTCTGGACGTCCTGATTTTTTTTTAACAAAACTAACTAACTGATAACTAACTAATGTTTCGTGTACAGTAACTAAACAGGAACATTTATCTAGGACTTATTTATCTTACCTACTGTGCATGGTTGTTCACTTTTTCATTCTCCCCCTCTTTCTGTCTTGCCTTGAGGAGTACTCTGCCAATATTTATTTTTTAAAAACTTTTTGGCACACCACCCATAGCCATGACATGCGGCTGTTAATATTTAGTCAGTAGGACATGGCAGAAGTTTGAGTGATAGTAAATGGAGAGATGCAGCAAATGTCCTTACCTACTACATTTAAAGCATAATCCACTTCCCAGCTGTTGATCCATATGTTAAGTAAGTTACCTTAAGGGTTATCTTGTTTTGGTTTGTGTCCCTATTTTTTATGATTCTTTGTCCCCTCTCTAAATTCAGATGTTTTTATGGTTTCTGTGAATGCGACAGAGGCAGAACTCAAGCTTTTTTTTTCCCTCAGCAGCAATTTGAGGGGTTTGAGTCACAGTGTGGATAATTATTGTGCAGATCAAAGCTGATGTGATAAATTGATGAGAGGAGCAGCTGCTTCAAAAAGCAAACTTTTAGATAGAGTGCAAAAGTGATGTACGATATTGGATTTTTGGTGACAACTAATAAAAACAACTAATTTGGTTGATAACAGATACAGATATATATACAGTATATGTGTGTGTGTGTGTGTGTGTCTGAAGTACAATAACCAGCTTGTTGGCTAATTGCTATATTTTAACTAAAGACAATATCTTGTGGTACCGATCATGTGCCGATAGCACTGTGCATACGGTGCTGAAGCTCTCCAGGAAGTAGCATGTTTACGCTTGGTTAAAAGATGGCTGTTTAAAACATACTGAACATATTGATTAATCGCGGGCTAAGTTATAACTAAAGAGTTGTTTGAGAACATTCTTTGGATCTGAAACCACCTCTCGTTTGTGCAATTGGTCTCATTGTTAGTGTTTTGAATTTGAGCTGACAAAAGCTGCTGCAAGCTACACATTTTTCGGAACCACATAGCAGCCAACAGAAGGTGAGTATTTGATACTCAAAAGACAGATTTTCAATGGAGTCTTCCCGTATGGCTTCAGTTTGATTGACTTTGCATTGTTTTGTTATTTTTACAGAACATTGTACTGATGTCCTCCTCCCAGTTAACTTATGAGACAGATTGGTTTCTGCTTACCAATGCAACTCTGGAGAATGGCGTAGGCACACTGTAATTAAAATGTGAGTTTCGACTCCTAACCTTGTCTCTCTCTGTATTAAATCTGTAGCCGTAAGCAGCAAGCAACCACAGGGAATATATGACAGGTAATTTTAGCAGACAAGGCAGAGGTAGAAATGTTTTACTCTGTGGATTCAGCATTGCAGCTCCTTTGGGAATGTGGTCAAGGTGAACAACCTCCATCCAACCAAATGCCACTCTAACTGTCCCATGTTAATGGACTTTGCACGCAATGGCCTCTACCTGACCATGCATTCCCCTTCAGATAGGTAGTGACCTCTCCTGGATGATATAGAAGTGACTTAGCATTATATGCTGCCACAGCAAAGAGAACACTTGACTGGCGAGGCCTGGTGTCAAGTGGGCACGGATTGCTTTAAAACGATGTGCTGATCTGAAAGTTATTACCATCTTTAGAACTGTCATGCACTCTCACAAAAGGAAGAGTTATATTGAAACATCACTGTTTGTCTCTGTCTAGACTTTCCCATTGTCATCAGTGACTGCTTCTTGATCCTCTGAACTTTATTTGGCACTAAGAAAAACAGCTGTGTCATGTATATTGAGCTGTATTGTGCTTATTTTTTAGGTAAATTAGCAAACAGAACAGGCACTTACAGTTGAACAGAGCTCTTAACAGAAAAGTAGGTAAGCACATTTTATCAGATCAGCTGATCACCTTGTTGTCATCAGTCTATTTGCAAATAAGTTGACATTAAAAGATGGCAATGGTTGATTTTTCTGTTGTGTCGCATTAATTTAGCTGAGGTTAAAAAGCAGAGCTTAAGCATCATCCTGACATCCCAGGGACAATAAGGGTGCCTTTGGGATGGAAGGACGCAGTAAACTCTCTATTGAAGTGTCAGCTGATGCATCCTATGTTTTTCTTGATAATGTTACATTGTGAACAAAAAACGTTGTATTTCATCATGTTTTAAAATGAACTGGAGGAGGGCTAGGCTTTATTACCGCATTATATGTAGTGAAAAGGTTATATTAAAGGTCTTTCAAAAATTTGTGTGATTGGATTTGTGCCCATACAAAGGTAGTGTAATAAAGGGCTGACTTACACTTAATATTTTTTATGAGTATATCTTTGTTTCCCTGGCATAAGAGAGGGGATAAATAACAGCAAAAACAAAATAAACAACAACAACAGAAAGAACACCAGTATTGGCTTCTGTCCCAGAATCATGTTGCATCCCTACAGAACAGTAAATATTTCTGAGATAAATGTCACACTTTAGGATGATGCTTACATAAATGTTTCAGCCCATCTTGCAATTTTACTGATATCTTCAGCAACATTTTGTCCTTAATTCACTTAATTCAGCAAAGTTTAGTGAAGGTCTTCAAAAGCTAGGTGAATAAAATGTTGCTAAAATAAACAGTAAGGCATCCAGTTGAGGTCAGTTTTGTTGTTGCTGAATCTGCTACCACGACTGCGTTCATCCAGTGTGTGAGGGGATGTTTTTGTCTTCACACAGGCCAGCAGGTCATCAGTGCTGCCTCTTGAGGCACGTGGTGGCAGATAAAGAAAACTCCCAAACACTTGGAGATATATTAACATTTTGCGACTGTAATCTTTTAAACTGCAGCCACCAGGAGCTGGTGTTTTCTTTGGTGGCTGGCTTCCCGGGCTCAGTGTCAGAGCCATTACAACTCTCATCTGTATCAGTCAGCTCCATCTCCTCAGTCATCCATCAGCTAATCAGTGTGCAGCTGAAGTGTCACAGAGCACCATCGCTTCACCTCTTGCTGAGGTTAGTTGGCCAACCTTAGCAGGAGCGTTTAGGTGGTTTTAAGTCATTTCAGGTGGATTCTTTTGAGCTGTTCCTTTTTTTCCATTGTGGGAGGTTTCATTTCAAGACACTGACCTGGGTTTGGTGATCAGAACCTGCAACCCTCAAGCCAGCATCCCCTTTTAACCCTTTAACACATGGATTGACATCAGTTTTATTGTGCTGCTTTAATGAGACTTGTACAAGCATTTAAACCTTTGAAACCTGAGGAAAGTGGTTCGATTTATTTCAAAAACAGGGGAAAAAAGATAATGAGCAAGTTGACAAGAAATGTCTTGCAAATTGCAAAAAATAATAAAATAATAAAATGCCACAATGACATAAAATGACATGAAAATTGTGTGGGGAGTTTATTCGATATTATAAAAAAACTTGGGAAAAATGTTCAGAAAGCTACACTTACAATTCTTAATGATATATTTGAAACTATGTCACAGAAATATATATATATGTTTGTATTTTTAGCATGTTTTAATGGTGGTTTTACTCTTTTTTTTGTGTACCTTTTTTTTTTTAACCAACTTTAACCATTTCTTTTTAAGTCGCTTGTTGCCTTTGTGAAAGTCATCCAACCAATTTGCTGCTAGAGGGTTAAAAGCCAGACCAAACTCTTCCACCCATCCAGTCAGCTATAACTCATCCTGCTCACTCTATTCTGTTGAGAGGTCATTATCTTGTTGTCACATTTGGATGTATGAGTGGTGAGATGTTATTGTGCATAAATATCATTCCAGACATGAACCTGAAAAGCTGCTGTCAGCTTGTGTGTTTTTGGGAAACCCACTAAAAGTATATGCTATTTGGAAAGTGCATCTAAAATGAGCACCGTGAAAAAGTTTGAATGTACATATCAAATATATCTACTAAGTGATTTCCCAGCTGGAATTGAATCCTCAACCTTGGCAGCATCGGTGCTCCTCTCAGTGATTTACACAGGGACACAACGCAAGAGGAAATGTGCTGGTTGGGACATTATATTTCCTCACCTAACTTTAAATCCAACTTCACAGCCCTTGCTATATATCTTAGCTGCCAACCTGAGGCACCTTCAGTCTCTTTGCTTCTCACTTTGAGCTCTGGCCTCCTCTGAACTTTACGTTGCCCACCTCAGGCCTGACTACTCCCAGTAATGGTACCCTATAATTGAATCAGTTGGGTATTTGGTGAATTGCTGTATATATTGACTCTTCTGGGTCCCTCGCCGACAGTGCTTATCATGTCCCTCTTCCTCCCCCCATGGCTAGCACTTCCTCTCCAGTGTTCCTGTCCTCGATAACACTCCTCTGTGAGTTTTCATCATCATGAGCAGGGAGGAAATTGTTTTTCTCTGACACTCAAACTCATTTAGAAAAACCTTTGGTGGTGTGTTTTATGACCTCTTGCAGCCCCCACCCTGTTTTTCCACGTTATCTGCCTCCTTGTCTTAAACTCCCACCCGCACACATTCACGGCCTAAATGACAAGGCCTTCCTCCTGTTAATGTACATCTTCCTCCCTCACTGGCAATTACCACCCTCTATCTCCTCAGCTCCTCCCGTCTATGAGCATGTCTTGCCTTCCATTTCTCAGCGCGGCCCCTCGGTAGCCCACTGCCACTTATCCTCGTGAGTCACCGTGGGGATCCATGCAGATGCATCCTCGCACAGCCGCAGGGTCCCAGCTCCAACATACACACACAGCCACACACACAAACAAATACAAGCAAATTGCCTGAAGAGATATCATGCTGTTAAATGGTTTGCATCTCTCCCGGCCGTATTCTGCTTTCCCTACAACAAAAAACTTATTTGTCATGCAGTGTGATTTTCTTGTTTTATTGTAATATTCATTTAACTGTTTGTGTTAGCTTAATTCCCTGTCTTCTTCTGCTCTGAGATTTGTCAGGGCACTCTTGTTGTAAAGCAACTGCTGTGGCATTATCTCAACAATATGCAAACGTCTGGTTTGTTTCCCCTTTAAGTTTAATGAGTCTCTTTTATCAGCTGCAGGAAGTTAAACAAATAATACATGCATTCAGTATTCATATATTCATGGTTTCTGAATGTGCAACAAAGTTAACTCCTGATTGTTTAAACCCTCAACTTAAAATTCAACTCCTTATGCCATTTTGCTATACACACAACAGTGCCCTGTTTTCTGTGGGAGAATGAGTGCATTGTGCTGTTGAATAGCTAGATGCACATCATGAAATTGTAAAATGGACAAACAAAGGACATGAATGGAAGAGTTTGAGTCATTAGTATTAGGGCTGGATTTGACTATTTTGGGATTTGGATATTCGCGGGTGGGTGGGGACTACATACACTGATTTATTTGCAATATTGCCACTATTTTTTTCATTGTAAAGCTGCAAGCAGATTGATTCACTCAGACCCTCTCCCTCTCTCTCTCTCTCTCTCTCTCTCTCTCTCTCTCTCTCTCTCTCTCTCTCTTCTCTCTCTCTGTCTCTCTCACACACACACTATGTATCTCTCTCTCTGTCTCACACACACACTGTCTCCCTCTCTCTCTCTCTCTCTCTCTCTCTCTCTCTCTCTCTCACTCTGTTTATTGTGAGAGCTCCATTCTGCGCTGATAATACTTGGTAAGAGTCTGCCTGGCCAGACACACACAATAACAGGGCTAATTGTCAGCATTTCAGGGCTAATGTTACCAATTGCTTACTCAGGGTGGGAATCACAAGAAGCTCCACAATACGATATTATCAGGATACTTAAGGCACGATACAGTGTTATTGTGAAGTGATTGCAATGTGCTGAGTATTGCAATATATTATGATATTTTTATTGATTTTTTTTTTTTTTAATTTACCCTTTTTTAATTGTGAAGTATATCCCCATAGGAAAACTTATCATCTGTTTTATCTTGTAAGATATGGTTTTCAGTGTTTTTATCTAATTCTAATAGAGTACCTAAAGTTTAATTTGTATTTGCAAAAATAATTAACAAAAAATAATAACTTGGCATCTGTTTATTGATACGGTACTACCACGCAAAATATCATGATACTATGCTGTATTGATATTTCTCCCCACCTTTTATAGTTACTAACGGGTTTAATGACAGAGTTTAGTGCATCCATGTTATAGCTTGAGCTAACCAGGCATACAGTGAACTTTCTATTTGCTGTGAGGAGAGCAGCTCTGGAGCTCTGAAGCACGTAAAAGACCCTTCAGACAAACTAATTTCTACCTAAATAGCGGAAGTTTGATGTGCTGCAGAGATGGAACATTCTGTGGGAAAGACTTTGTATTTCTACAGAAAAGTTGTAGGTTTTGTAGGGTTGTGTGTGTGTGTGCTTTTAGTCAATAAAATAAATTTTCCTATAGTTTCATATTTTCATATCTCTTATAGAATAGATTTCTCTGCACCCCAAATAGAACTTGCTTGGCAACAAGAGGAGCAATAAAGAGGATAACAACAGCTCAAGGGTTAGAGAGAGACAGAAAGAGAGACCACACAGGATGACACAGGACAACACAGGATCAGCACAACACAGGATCAGCACACACACACACACACACACACACACACACACACACACACACAGGCAGGGAGGCCAAATGTGTATGTTTATGCTCTTCCTGACAACAGCGAGGGGAGGCCTCCATGGGGAGAGCTTGTAACCTCTGTGCGTGCGTGTGTGTTTGGGAGAGCTTGCTTACAGCCTTATCTCTCCAACAAAGCTTAATGGGGTAATGGAAACCTCCTGGTGCATGCTGGGAATGAGTGAAACATAGAAGGAGTGCTATTGAGAAGCTGGGACTGGTGGCTGATAGGGATGCACACTGAAGTATTTAAGGTCATGTTTTCACACTTACCGATTCATTTAATGATAAAATGTAGAGAAAAAACATTACACAGAAAGCAAGATTTTTAGGAAATGTAGTTAATTCAGTCTGAGCCTCCATAAATTTACACCAAAGTATTATGAATCTTTTTATTCAAAGGGCTTTCGCAGGTCACTTCACATAATCCATGCATGAAGAGTTTCCACCTGGAAACTGTAACACCTCTTGCATGAACATAAAACTAGTTTCATATTGCAGCATGAGCAAACTTTAATGTCAAGGGTGATTATGTATTACTGCATGGCCTTTCTATAATGACTAAGAGAACATTTCTTCCTTTGGCTGTAAGACTCAGTTAATATGCAACTCTCCAAAGTGCTGGTTTCCATAAGAGCAGCCTATCGTTAAAGCCCATCGACCACACTGTTCAACGCCGCGTCGATTTTTACTTCAGCTCGTTCAACACGCAAGCTCATTTCCAACCCAATTTCACAGCCATTTGAATTGGATGGATTTGACTCCATCCACTGAGAGACCACAGTGGTTTCCCCCTCAAGGTGGTGTGGCTGAGGGAGAGGGCGGTGCAAGGGAAAGGAGTAAGAAAACGATGAGGGGAGTAGGGGAAGACGAGATTGAGATTAAGTGAGACAGTTAAAGGCCCAGTGTGGAGGATTCTTTGGCAGAAATGGAATATAATTTAATAAGTACGCTTTCTTTGATATATAACGTCCCCAAAATAAGAATTGTGTTTTCGTTACCTTAGAATGAGCTATTTATATCTACACAGGGAGCAGGTCCACTTGCACAGTCTGCCATATTGCGTGGCATGTTTCTACAGTAGCCCAGAATGGACAAACCAAACACTAATTTACAATAAACAGAAAAGTGGGAAAAACACTGATTTGTACATGAAACTGCTTTATTCTGTGTTTAAATCACCTGATCGGTTTGTTAAGGAGAGGAACAGACCTCTGCAGATAATTCAGCTCCCAATAAAATCCTCCTAAACATTTGGATCTCGGGTTATCAGAGCAAAGAGGTCAGCAGACATTAGCAGGTGCTGGGCTAGCAGCTGTCTGCGACAAGCCAAACATCATCACAGACATACAGAAACTGTTTTTACAGGTTTTAATCACCTGATTGTTTTGGAGAGGAAGAGATCTCTGCGGATAACCTGGCTCCCAGTGAAAACCTCCTGAACTATGAACACTGCAGGAATTCAAACTGGGATTAGTTCCAGCTAGTTGCTATCCCCAGTCCTCACCACTAGATGCCACTAAATCCTGCACATTGTTTACTTTAGAAAAAATACAATTTTAAGCCAAACAATGATTTTTTAAATTTATTTTAAACCTGACCACTTTCTTTTGTTACCCAAAGCTATGGAGGTAAACCTAAAAACAAAGGTTTTCTTTTCTTTACTTTAGTTTGAAACAGACTGCATGCATTCAACAAGCATAAACTGTACATTTCTTATGTTAACTGAAGTTTTAAAAGAGACGATACATTTAGGATAGTTAATTTGTATGCTGTCCCTGAATGTCCAAAACTGATGCAGAGGGAGGTACCAAGCATGTCATATTTTGAGATGACGGGACAATGTTGTTTTTAAGAGTTGGGAGTGAGAATGTGTTGGACATGTCCTATGTGAGTTTACTGCGTCCTTTCATCCTGTGGGCGTCCCAGGAAAGATCTCTGTTTGTCAGAAACACGTTTTCTATTATCACTGGAGTCCTGCTTTTTAGCCTGCCTAAAATTAATGTGACACAACACAAAAACATTGGCCACCACCATTAATGAATGTCATTTTATTTGCCAATAAGCCGATGGCAATCAAAAGGCCAATGTTGATGTTCGACTAATTTTTAGTCATAGGAAATGTCAAATTTGAAGAAATTTAGTTCTAACATAATATAGATTTTACTTACATGTTCAATCCATAAATACCAGTGTTGTGCTTATTTGCTTTAGTGAAACGAAAGTCTGGTTCTCCATCGAAGATGTATCAAAGATGTATGAGCAGTCGAAAGCATGATTGCTATTTATGGAATCATTTTAGCATCAGACATCAGTTGTCTAATTATATTTTCTCCTGTCAATGGTTTTAAACCTTGACTCACATAAACTTTTAGAAACAATCCAATTCTTTTAAGGAAAAAAATAAACATGAACCTGATTGGCTGCTGTTTTGTATGACAGCAACATTTCAAATCCTCATTCATTCAGTCATTATCCTTAAATGCTTATCATGTTCTGTGTAGCGGGACAGTTCAAATCACTAAGAGACATTTCTTTAAGTGATACTGAAGGAGGATGCTTACTTGAATAATGTTAGGGAGTGATGTGGGTGTGTGTGACAGATAAAGGGACGGAGGGACCTGTTAAAGGTGAGGGCAGGGTGGGCCTGTCACAAAGCAGGACTCTCTCTGTCTCACTGTTCTCGGTGCCCCAGTAGGACCTCCATAAACCATAAAGTCTTTTTCCCTCAACAGAGTGGCCACCCTCCTTTATCTGCTGCCCTCCAGGGGAGCGGCCCATTCACGCTGCCACTCTGATTTAATTGTACAGTTCAGGATGACTGGCTTTCACCTTCAGCTTCCGCTGGGCTCAGTACATCTCATACCCCCACAGTCCATGCATTTACCTGGAAGATGGCAAGAGGAAGGCTGTGGTAGAATTTACTGTCTCATCTTCCTGCTTCGAGTGTTCAGCTCTCATTTTCCTGCTTCGGCACTTTTGTTCTTTGACTTGTATACTAGTGAAATCTGTTGACTTAGTATGAATTGAAAAGGGAGTGACTGAATGGGAGAGCATGAGATAGACAGCGAGATGCAGACGAAAAAAGAGGTGACACAAGAGATTAAATAGAGGTAGACTGATAAAGGACACAGATATGAATGGAGGGTTTGAGAGTGAAGTGGAGGGCAAGCAAAGATCAATAGTGCGATATGGTGAGTAAGGATGAGATATGAGGAGGACAGGGGGCATAAGTTAAGAGTAAGAGTTATTGGTGTCTTGAAATGAGGATGCTGCAATAAGAGAGGAAAAAGTGATAAAATCCCCTCAAAATGTCTAAAAACCAGCAAAAAATACACCATGCTGCTAGGGCTGGGCGATATGGCTTTAAAATCATTTTGCAATATTTTAAGGCTATATCTCAATGCACAGTATATATCTATATATTTTCAAATGTGCTCTAAACTAATATTAACTATCAAAATACAAAATTACTGAATGAACTGCAGTTACCAAAGAGTTAAATAAAGTAGCTGCTCATATAGTTAAGTTGAATACACTACTCTAATAAAAACATTTAACAAAGTACGGTTCTAAGGAAATTAAAGTACTTTTGTAATAATATTTTTAAAAGTATTGTTATATTTGAATAAATCAAAGCAGGGACCCATGGAGCTTTTTGCTGTGAACTTGAAGCATCCAGTGAACGGTTGGATGTTACATTAGCAGACAGTTAAACAGATACCGTGAGCATTCGCTCACTGTGAGCGCGCAACAAACTAACAGCTCTCCAGTTCATATTGCAAAGATTTCTAAGTCGCACTGGTGCTCTATGGTTGCAAAATGTGACCAAATTGTTGTGATTGTAACTCTGCAAATACAAACACACAGTTCACCAGCTCACACTGCTGCCACCATCACTTATTAAGTTAGACTGTTACTGCAGCACTGTTAAACGTGATGATTTATTCACTGTAAGCTGGAAACAAATTAACAGCTCTCCACTTCATATATTGATAGTATTTGCAAATTGCAGCAGTGCTCCATAATCCCACAATGTGACTTAATAGTCACAGTCAGGAGCTCTGAGAAAAAGCCCTGCTTTGTGGATATGTCTGTGAGAGACAGAGAGCCGTAGAAGAGAGCACAAGAACCCAAACGATGAAGGCTCATAAAAACCACATCAAACTTCATACTCGAGATATAGTTATTTTATATATCCCACGTGACACAAGCTGCGATACCTCAAGTATATTTGATGTATCGCCCATCCCCCACCCCTGCAGGCTACCAATCCTGCAAGAATATGTACTGAAATTAATAGAAACTTGAGGTTAAGATTCAAACCAGGATTGCAGACTGTAATGAGAATAGAGAGAATGTAAGAATATACTCTTTAAAGGCTCATTATTTACCTTGTTTTCCAAATGTCACCAAGAGCTGGAAAAGACACGAGAAATGGGGAAGACGACAATTCTTTCACTGCAGAGCGCCTTGTTGCCGTTTAATTGCTCATGGCATCGACCAAAACGTCCTGCTGGCTTACAGAAAGTCAGGCCCTGAGCAGCTCACTGCTCCGATCTAATTATCTCAAATATGACAACTATTGAAGTCTCTTTCTTCCTCCATATCACAAACAATATGAGGTGCCCACTCAGCTTCTATCTTCCACTGCAGAAACTTGTCAAAGTGTGGCTTATTTACCTCTGAACTTCTAATAGTGTCTCTGGTGTTAATATGGGGGGGATGGGAACATGCGGAAAGATGAGGCCAGGTGGTGAAACAAACATATACACACTTGACACCAGCTTCCTTTCTGTGTATCTGTGTGTCTTCTCAGCTCAAATCTATTGCAAAAGATTCAATGTATACACAGAATAAACCAGTAATGAGGGAGTTGTAATGTTTGAAACTGATGAGCTGTAGTATATGCAAACTGAGCTGCAGTTCATCAAGAAGATCGCCCTTATAAAATGTAAATTTCGGGTGCTTGATACATTTCAAAAAGTAAGGCATGTTATGGCAGCAGTGCGCCTGAAAAACAAAAATGCAAACTCGCAAAGTCCACCTTGTTTTACAAAGTGAGGCACAGAGTATCCCAGTGGTTTTAACACATTTTAGCTGATGTCGATCAAAGCCTGTAATCACACTGTGTCAGTGTATCGGCTCTGACCTGTTTCCTCTTTTATTCAATGTCTTTCCCCCTCAACAAGCTCCTTAAAGCCAACCCTTCTGAGACCCCCTTTGTTATTATTATGCAAATGACAGTATTCCACACTATCTTGCTTTGTTGTAAATAAATTGCATAGTAATTAGGAGAGTGATTTATTTGCATAAGTGGCTGGGCACACAAGGAGAAGTAAAGAGAGAGAGATGCAGAGGGGAACACAAAGCTGAACTGGAGGGAGTCGTAAATTCCTCGTGGGACAGAGATATAGACAGATCCATATAGAGAACTGATTTCAAGTGCTCTTCACTGGAGTGCCTGCGGTGAACAAATCTGGGTTTTGACCTAAAGAGCACTTTTACATTTTCATCAAACCTGAGTGCCTTCTGCATCGTGGTTTCCCTGTTATAAAAATAATTCTATATAAATTCAAGTGTTTTTATTTAATTAATTTACCTACTTTCATTATCCTGCAAACACCTCACCTGAGATATACTGTCTATGCTTTTTGTTTTGTCACCTAATCTCAAGTTGACCCTTGACATACATGTCACCAGTGATAAGTAATTTTCAGAACTTGATCATCCATACCTGGTAGTACCTGGTTGTTTTATTATTCCTCTGCGCTGATGATGGCTGGAGGCACAATGTTTTCGGGATATCCGTATGTCAGTCTGTCCCTTTTTTGTGAACAAGATATCTCAAGAATACCTTGAGGGAATTTCTTCAAATTTTGTACAAACGTCTACTTAGACTCAAGGATAAACTAAGTAGATTTTGGTGGCTATAGGTATAAGGTCACCGTGACCTCTTTTGTCTTACTCTTGTAAACAAGATATCTTCACTTGGGCTGTGTTCAAAACCGCCTACTACACTAGCAGTACGTACTGATTTGGTCAAAATGTTGTATGCAGTATGCAGTATGCAATATGTGAACAAAAGCAAAATCCACAGTATGCCAGAAATACCCAGATGTTGTACTGATTTGAAAAAAATCCTCAGTATGCATTGGACCAGTCTGCCTTGCCTACTGTTTCCCACAATGCATTGTGCAGAGAGCAAAACTGTTGTTGCTCAGCCATCACACAGCTGGACCTAAGCCACCAGATGGGGTCCTTGGCTTGCCCTAGTGTTACACTTTATTAATTAGGCCATGCCAAAACTATAAAAATTACTTAAAATCTCAGGTTATATAGGGCGCATGCTTTACCCACTGAGCTAGAGGCTGCCACAACATGAATTAATTTTAACCACCAAACCAGCTTGGGCTTTCCAATGAACAAGATACAGTCAGAAAGTTGAAAAAAGGGAAAGGAATTCGGCAGTAATGCGAACGTAATGGCAGTACATCTGGTCACTTCCAGTGGTTATAAAGGAGTTATTCATCTCACAGGAAAGCCTTCATCACGACCGTCTATATATATATCACTTGTTTACTCTATTTCGTAAATGGATGCTACGCAGTAGTGTTTTTGCTATTGTTTTCTTCTGCCTTCAAAAACCGGAAACCAGCCATGCCTGGCTCAGCATACTGCAAAACGGATCGAACTAAACAGCTATACTGCATACTACTGTCAAATGCAGTATGTAGTATGTAGAACATACTGCATAATGAGTTCAACTGTAGTATGCAGTACGCTGTTTCCAACACAGCCTTGGACTCAAGGATGTACTAATCATATTTTGGAGATCAAAGGTCAAAGTTATTGTGACCTTGCATCCATTCGATTCTTGTAAACATATATCTCACCAACACCTTGAGGGAATTTCTTCAAATGTGGCATACATAAATTCAATTCATATGATAGCTCTGACAAAATTTCACATTTTTTAATCAGTTGGTCAAAGGTCATCTTCACTATGTTATCACAGTGTTCTGCAAAAACACTTTTCTGGCCATTACTTAGTGCCAGAGTTAATATAAAGCACGTAATGTTGACAAGGGAAATTGTCTCATAAACAAGCATGGCGAGTACACAGAAGGAGATATTACATGTGATGTTGTACAGCCTTTATTTATCCTTCCTTTTAATTACTTTCCATCACTATACTTTATGACTGGTTAAAGGCAAATGAATCCAAGACAGTGCGTTGTTGCCTCAGTATGGCTTGCAGCTATGTTTACTCTTCTCCTCCATCTGGTGAGGGGAAGAAAGCATATCTTGTAAGTTGAACTCCAAGCCCTCAAACTTCATTGTGAGCTGTGAGGTTTCTTGCCTATGACATGACAAATATGCAATATGGGGCGTATTTTCAATAATCAGTCTCTTTCTGTTTGCAGCGCATGTTGCATATTTTTCTGCGTATAATTCGCAGATTCAGATCACGTTGCATTACAAATGTATGTAGACTGTCTAAGGTGTTCAGAGCAGTTTAAAGCTCAACAAACAATTTGTCATGTCAACACGGGGCACTTCTGTCCTTACTTGTTGTTGATTGTCTTGGTTAAACTGCTATACGAGAGAGGATAAGCTCTTTCTAATCACATCACTGTCTCCTTGAATTATAATTTGCGTGAGCGGTCGGTTAATCTAGAGGGAAATTGGATTCGACCAGTGCTGTCTCTCTTGGGAAATTTCCACCTTTCAAAGTCCAGGCCTTTTGCTTTGATTAGAGGGCCAATGCCCTGTTTTTTTCTGGTTAATAGATGCATTTTGAGCATGCCAAGATGCATGTGCATTTACAGCTCTCTAATCATTTCTTCCTTCCAAATAAATCTTTTCCTCACATTAAATGAAAATGTAAAATGCAGTAAATAATTTAAGTTTCATTTAAATTCAAATCAGATCTTGAGCTGTGTCCTTCACAGAATATTTATTCTTATCTGTCAAACTGTAGTTTTTACTCTGATTCTGTCCTGTAGTTTCCATGTTAGTAGGTTATTTTGCCTCACAGTTTGTATTATAAATGTCTGCAGAGATGGTTGTAACTAAGAGACGTTCCCTCCAGCAGGCACGTTCAAGCAGCTCCTCATTTTTATGGCCAGAACAGCCACTCAACCATCCATATTTTGACATTTACACTGTGCCGCTGGGTATCGATGGACAGACCTCTGCGGGGCTGAATGGTAATGGCCAGCGATAACCTTTTGGATAGACGGCTGGTAAATATAAAGAACCAGCAAAAAAAAAAAAAAAAAGAAGAATACTTATCTCCTTCTGTTTGCTCTGCCTTTAATAATTGCACACCTATAGTTGGCTTTTCAGTTCGTTTGATACAGTAAACACAGATGTGGTTTGTCCCGCGCACTGCAGGCTGAGTACACAACTCATCACCTCTGTTTTCTTTCTGAGAGCTCTTTGTATATGCATAGAGCTAACACACACACAACACAACACAACACATATTTTTCACTGTCTTTTTTTTGACACTTCTTTTCAGTCATCTTGTTCTGTTTTCTGTCACACTTCGCTTTGTTATCTCTCTCCTGTCTCCCTCTCCTACTGTCTTACACCAGCACCCAAAATTGACACAGATGCATGCTGCAGTGAAATATCAATACACATGCACAAACAATCACACACTCACAGGGAGAAGATGAGAGAGAGAAGCTGTACTGATTGATTCCAAAGGGACATTTAACAGAGTCAAGGGACACACACACATACAGGGTGTGGTTATAAGGGACATAGATACATTAAAGGTCCAGTGTGTAGGATTTAGTGACATCTGGCGGTGAGGTTGTAGATTGCATATAGGAGAACAACGGTGGCAAACAAGAAAAAACGAATGGCTGTATCTGGAGTTATTTGCTTTGTCTATTCTGGGCCACTGTAGAAACAACATGGTGGACTTTGTGGAAGACGACCTGCTCGTTACGTAGATAGAAACACCTAATTTTAAGGTGACAGAAACAATGATATATAGTTTTAGGTGATTATACTCAAAAAACATACAGTTATAAATAATATATACCGTTTCTGTAAGTGGATACTCCTAAATTCTATACATCAGAGCTTTACTAGAAAATACTGCTATTTCCATGTTTTATTTCTTTCCATTTATTTCATTTTATCTCACTCCAACACTGTTACATACCTGAGTATTTGTGTGTGTGCATGTGCTATGTGTGTTAGGAATAGGGAATAGGGGTGGAGGAAATAATCAATTCTTTGATCCATTTGGATGCGGATGCTGACATTTTGGCATTGATTCACAAATGTCAATAATGATTATCTAAATGTTTCTTAATAATGTGATGTTGACGGAATAAAAATAGGTAGAACTTGAGGTCAGTGCACAGTCCAGATAGTCTGCAGCGTGCACATGCTAGAATTAATTTGTGAATCATTTCTACAGAAGTTAGCAGTTGCAAGCATGTTATTATTTAATGTCCAAATAATTACGTTTGAGGCAAATGTCAAGTATATTCTGAATACTTTTTGTGCCATTACCCAGATTTTAACGTTAACAGAGCAAAGCAGCGATCAGCAGTTATGTAAACAAATAAGACTGGCTTACCAACATATAAACATTCAACAACTTAAACCAACCAACTCTGTTCAGTCTTTAAAAACCCTGCACCTCAACAGAGTCATGGGTTTCCCTGCAGCTAATGTACAAAAGACAAAACAACACGGCAGACTCCATCTCCACCTCATTTTTTAATCTCACACAGGCAGGAGACTGTACCTGTAAGCTGCTTTCAAATTAACTATGACATTAATTAAGGCAACATATTGAAATAAAAAGATGGCAAACCATTTACTACTTAACAGTAAATTGCATAGTATTTCCAATTAAATTTGCAGTATGCGTACACTGCACACTACACCAGCATAAATATCTTATAATAGATGAGCATGAGCAACCTGGATACAATCCAAATGGGATTCCCTGGTTTAAAAGCTATGGGTATGGCAGCATTTTTCTATTAAGTTAGAGGGAAAAAGGACCTGTACAAGACCCACACTGTATTAAAATAAATGTTAATCTGTTAATTTAATGATGGATAAAATAACAAATGCAGTATGCTATGTTTTAGAAGTAGCAAGTAGTCACACAGTGAGGGAAAAAAAGTATAGAAATTAAAAACTGTAATGCATCAAGATGCATAAAATGCATCAGTAATCATTTTATAATTGATTTGGAGTCCTCTGAGTCATAATTGATTTTTGAGTTGCTTGGTATATACAGTTTATGAATATAATGCTGGAGGTCCATGTTTGTGTCAAAGTGTATATATTTAGACCTTTTTTCATTGCATTGAAGGAAGGATTTTGGGTTAATAACCTCCTGAATTACCCTCATTGTTAAATTGTTCCACAAACAAAATGTTGCACAAACAAAGAAAATCATTGCATGAGTGTGTGGGTAATGCATGTGAGCTCTGATGTGTGTCTGTGACTAACAGGAGCCCTTGGTAGCCTACAAACAGACTTTAGTAGTCAGATGTTTAATAACTACAAAAAACAAAGAGTTTGTCATGTTTACACTGTTAATCGCTCATCTAAAATGTACACAATTATGTATTTCAGAGGAAGAGTTGGTGGGAAAAAAGATGGTGTTTCGGTCTCTGGCTCTTTGTGTGTGTGTGTGTGTTTGGCAGGACAGCAGGATGTATTGCGTCAGTAATACTAGCAGACAGAGGAGGTTAGCACTGGACCCTGATGGTCCAGTCAGCTGTGGAGTAAACACTCATTAACACATGTTCCCATTGATCAGACAGAAGGACAGGGATCGCACACACACTCACATACAGACACACTTAAATACAGACTATAAGTACTGGTATCAGCAGCTAAAAGGAGAACTTTTTTGCTGCAATACATACTGTAATGATTCAAACACTTTTTATGTAATGAAGATATTGTAGAAGTCAATACGAGCTTTCAGAAATAGATGAGATAAAGCTACCATGATACTAAAAACGGTATTATGGAATGGTATATGCTGGTATTCTGGAGTACAATCACAGTAGGTAGTCTGCTCTAGCAGAATAAATATCTGATTTGTCTAAAGACAAGTTTCCAGTGGATAGATGCGCACAAATGAGAAAATGCTTGACTTGATCATGTAATGTATTTGCTTTATATCCAGTTTTTTCATTGTTTCATTTCTTTCACATGTGTAAACAGCAGCTGTCACAACACTTCGATTTAGATTTTTCCAGTTTTCCTCTCCTTCCCTCATAAATGACCCCTCAGGGTTGCGAGACTAAGCGCACTGACTCAAACATGGTCATCTAAGTTACTCAGTCACGCAGGGAACCTCAACATGTGTCGAAATCCCACATCAATGTCAGAGGTGTTTACCAGCCAATGAACTGTATCGATTCACAGAACGAGGCGGGATTGGAGTTGTGGCAGCACTACAGAGGTATTTGGCCTCTGTTGAGTGGCGCTGTGAATTTTGAGAAGGTGAATATTGATCTGTAATTACCTCTGTGGCCCAGAGCAACTAACTAGATACAAGAAAGATGGGGGAAATGGGAGCATGGCTTTGCTGCTGTTCAGAAACCTTGCTTTGACCTAATTAGGGCACCCACATTATTTTAAACTGAAGATCAAGGATCTTTTCATCTTTAATCTTTTATAAGCCATAGCAATAAAGACGGTATTTCCGAAAAAATGCTTTTAGGAAGAAGTAGTGAGGAGGAGGGGTTGGTGATGGCTAATGGAGGTTGAAGAGGAGCAGTGAGGACTTTGGCAAGCTTTGAGCTTCCAGAAGGTCTCAGATAAATGTGTGCCCTGTACAACCTTGAAGCCTGGCCAAGTGGAATCAGTGAAAATGACGGAATACTTCCTACAAGTCCCAAAGCCAAGTTCTTCATGAATTAACCATAGACCTCAGAGGACAAGAGAAGTGGGGGTGGGTAATGGAGGAAGAGATGGAAGGAGGAAGGAGCTCCTGGAAGAAAAAGAGGAAGTACTGAGGGAGTGACAGTAGGGAGCAGATGTCGGAGTTGGTCTAAGTTGTCATGGTGATGCCTTGCCCATAGCCACGACTCCAGGTCACTACTTTCTGGCAGAGTCCAAGGTGAATGGCTCTCGGCAAGGATGTGTGCACTTTGCATTCATGTGCTCGTGCACGCGCTGCTGAAAGGCCCTAAGCAAGTGCTGGCAGGGTGGTGCAAAGCTGATGTAGCAAGGGAGTGAGTGAGTGATGCCCCGGGTCCAAGGCTGTCAGCCAGGCTAATGGAGGGCGCCACACTTGGCCGCCCACTGACTGACAGGTGCCAACCGAGGCCTTCGTCAACCGAGCACCAAGTCGGCGGTGCCAGCTCGCTTACGGTGGTGAGGGATGATGACACAGAGATCGCTCACTCGACTAATGCTGACACACATGGCGCATGCACATCCTTCTGAGCCTGTCACTCAGTGAGGAGCGTAGGCTGTGAGATGAGATGGTCTTAAAAGTGCCCTGAGTCATCAGGCATAGACAAGAGGGTCAAGTTGCTGCTTTGAAATTGGAGTCACCATTATCAGTGTCATTTTCACGGTGGCAGACTGACCTATGATCTCTGCTGGCCCACATACAGGGACAGAGTTCCCCTTCATACACAGGCAGGATCACTTACAGGACATTTACATATATCACAGCCGCACTCATGTTGCACCCCATGACACAGCTAGATGGGGTAAAGAGGGTAACTATTCATCAAAATAAATATAAAGTTTTATTACTTTTCTTTTTTTCATTACTGCATAGACATAACAATCCTTTATTAGTCACATGGAATATACAAGGTACAACTCCAGTGAAATGTGATCCCATCAGCTCCTTTAACTTGTGCTCTGTAATTCAGTCCACGTTTTGTGTCTTCTTACATTGTTGCCTGCAGCAGCTTTATAATTGTCTATGTTACCTGTCAATCCGTGGTTTCTGGTTGTGGGATCATTGAACTGTCCACACATCATGACCCTAACAAGACAGCAGTATGGTTACTTCACCCGAGCACAGGCAGCAACTCCGCTCTGCAGCTACGTCTGCAGGATGTACAGCAGTAATCTGCAGCAAGAACAAGACAGCACTTCAAATTTCTACTGTCACTCTAGTCCTTATTCACTGTACAACTCACCCGTACTCTCATGCTCTAGAAAGAGTCCTCTGCTCTGTCAGACAGTCACCTGGTTGAATAGCGTTGTCCAGAATTTAGCCGAGTTTTGGTAAAAGGATAATATTCTGTAGGAAACTGATGCGGCACAGAGGTCCTCCAATTAAGATAGCTAGCAGGATACTAGTTGACCTTTAGGTTAAGTTCATCTTATCATCTTTTCCTTGATGTTTACTGATGTTTAAATGTTTAAACCTCAACCTAGATAGAGATTTTACAGACTGGTGAGCCAGCCACAAAAAACACCACAGAGACTTGCAAAATAGACACAAGATCCTAAATTAAGGACAAATTTAGCAGAGAGGCAGCTGGAAGTTTCTACGCCCACATCATATGTGTCCAGCCATGGAAAAACCAGGAACAAGTCGCCAGAGGGGCATTTTGAGTTATTTACAGATTCTGAAAGTGTAGTTTCTAAGCTTTCCAACGATGTTAAATATTTGAAGAAGATGTGATATTTGAAGATCACAAAACTAGTTTTGTGAGAAATCCAGCCTTATAGTTTCTGAAAGATTCTCACCTACCTGGGGAGCCAGGTAACAGTGGCTGCTCATTAGCATCACACTTACATAAATCCAACCCCTTACCGGTCTAGCTATCAGTGACATCTGTTAGCCCACAGGACAGTCAAT
The DNA here is from genome assembly GCF_008729295.1 of Plectropomus leopardus. Taxonomy (NCBI): domain Eukaryota; kingdom Metazoa; phylum Chordata; class Actinopteri; order Perciformes; family Serranidae; genus Plectropomus; species Plectropomus leopardus. The sequence continues at coordinate 21,791,399 of NC_056483.1, forward strand.
ACTTTATTCATGTACCCATGGGTGTGTTATTTTATTAACATATTATTCAAGTACATTATCAGGTTGGTGTGTTATTCAAATTAATGGCAGACGGTCACAGTTTCGATGTGCGTATCGCTGCGTTTTAAAACGACAATATTGAGCTAGCTAGCTAGATAACTTGGACATTAATGAAACTCACAGATAGCTTCTAGCATGAAAAACAGTTTGTAATCCCTGTATGTGACTTCTAATGAACACTAACGTAATGTAGATAACTTGGACATTAATGAAAATTCACCCCATAAGAAACTGAAAAGTATTCCTGCAGACTTTATTGCCTCTGATCAGATAACAAGTTTCGGGGTGCTTTCTTTTCGTCGCAGGCTTCTTGTGGATGTAGTCATCTCAGAAGTAACTACTGTTTGCCTGTTCGCCTCAAAGTGTCCATTTATTCTCATGTCCTGCTACTCTCTTTCGGACGCTAAAGAATCCATCCGTATGTTGTACATAAGCTCAGGAGAAAGTTTGTGGCTACATCACTGTGTCCCAAGGAGAGAATTCTCCTTTATTCTTCCGTCGCATTTTGCTCTGGTTGATTTCTTCAGTTTCATCAGTTCAGGTTCAGAATCAGGAGTGAGATCAGCGTCAGCATGACCAAAAGCATGTGGCTTTTTGAAGAAGTACTGCCGAAGATTTGCGCTGTAACAGCCCCGATTTAGTTCTTCTGCAATGCATGTTTCCTGCTCCATCTTCATTCAGTGATGAAAACACACACAGCTTCCAGAAGAAGCAGTAACAGTTACTAGCCTACTTTAAATGCAGGAGCGACTGCTCAAGTAGTCATGTGGTTCCTCATTAACGTGCAGCTTATTGGTGGAAAAAAGGAACAAAAGCACATGAATAGCCAAAGAAAGCCAGTGCGCTAATTTACTGCGGTATCACAACACCCGCAACTAGGAACCGGCCTTTCCCCTAAAACAACCCATAATTAAATACAAAGTTTATGGTTGGATGGCCCCCAATACTGTTATTTGAAGCATGGAATGGCTTCTTCATGATTCCAACTTGCATATTCTGCGAAAAATATGTAAATCACTAATTAAAAAAACAAAAATCAATTTTTCTTTGTTTACACGACTTGTGCCGGGCCGACTTGTTGCTGGTTTTCTGGTGGCGGGTCACATATGTGGACATGGTAAATAAGCAGAGATGGGTACACACACATCAACATAGAAATAGACAAAGAAAAAGGTTTGCAAGCAACATATAAGATAAAGTGTGCATTCAAACATGACAAAAACTAGACAAAACACACTCAGTAAATAAAATAAAAAAAAAAAAAAACAAAGTGATGTGCAGGCCACATGTATTTGTATCTGTGTGTGTGTGTGTGTGTGTGTGTGTGTGTGTGTGTGTGTGTATGACTGACAGAGAAAAGACAATAACTCAAAAATAGATGAAAAAGTTAGTGCTGAACTGAAATTGGCACCTTTTGGCACCATGTATAGCACCAGGGGTCAGGCAGAGATTAGCTGAGTTGGGTCTGCTAGTCACACAGTGAAACAGACCAATCCAAACTGTGAATGGCATCATTTAACGGGACAACTGGCCTGTTGTAGACACCTATGTCCCCTTTTCAGAGGCTGACCCCAAACCTTCAGGAGTAAGCTTGTGGCTTTGTCTGGACAGGGAGGTATTTTTAACTGTACCTTTAATCCAGTGGATCCAGTCCTTGCCTTCGCCCTGCCCTGCACTCAGTTTTGCTTCTGAGTGAACAGTATCTATAGTGTTGTGTCTGTATGATGATTAACCCTATTGTGGTCTGTATTCAGTAATACATTAACATTTCCTCTAACATGTCAGAAATGTTTCTATTGCGCTTGACATCTCTGGTTCTTACAGAAAGTCTTGCAGAGGCAAATCAGACATTACTCTAGACCTTAGCACTTGAGCTTTTTGAAAAGGCCCTTTGATTGCTTTCAACATGCCTGAGTCACCTGTAAGAAAGGTTTCGTTTGACATTGTAAAGCTGCTTTTCCGAGAGCAGACAGCTGAGATTGAGAGGCTGCTAGTGTACTCTTCCCTTTGATACTGATCATCAGATACAATAAAGGATGTAGAGAAATACTGTAACATTTCAGTTGTTGACTTCTTATCCCTTCATGAGATTTAATGAGAAAGCAGGAGCATCACAGTTGAAAAAAAATGGAAAAACAAGACTGTAAACTGAACTGTCATCGACAAATGAAAGAAGGGTGAGTGGATGAATGGGTGACTGACTGGAAAGGAGGAAGGAAGAAGTGGTGGGACTAAGTTAGATCGAAGGAAATTTTGAAGAAAATGGAAAGCTAACAAACATAAGTAATAAAGGAAAGGGATCGAAGTGAAAGGTTGAAGGAAGGATGAACCAATAACAATGGCACAGATTGAACAGGAAGCTAGAAAACATGGTTGCAGTGTTGAATTGACTGAGGAAAGAACTAGTGAAGACGTGGACAAAGAAGCAGCGGAGGGGGTAGTGAATAGAGGGAGGTAGATGAAGAAAGAAGTAGAAAGCATGAATGGGGGGATGGCAGCTCCCCCAGTTGTCACCCTATCTACCAGCATGTATCAGGTTCCTGGTAGGAGACGGCCGACTGACAGAATGGGACCAGCCCAGTGAAGCAAGCTGATGTCTTTTTTAATTGAGTAACTGAGGCCTCACAGGTCAGGGTCAGTCCTGACTGGGCTGGACTGGGCCAGGTCACGCACCAGGACTGGAGCTGGAAACATATCAAGACATGTTTCACAGGCTAAGTGAGCCTCACAGCCTCCCTCACTGCTGCTTTTAATGCAGAGCTTATCTATCTACCATAAAGGCCTTTGTTTAACAGGTTTCTTCCTGCTGACGGGACAGCCCTGATTGACCTTGTTTTAATAACTAACTATCTTAAAGAACTTATTCTAGTCAGGACTTTGCATCTTGGAAACAGTTTGGTTTTCCCTGTTTATTTATGTGACTGAGATTGATGGTTTGTATTGTTAACAGTAGTTGAATCAGATCTGTCTGCTCAATACGGATTCCACAGTTCTTTTTTTTCATAATATAAAGTTTTGAAGTTTGGGCGGGGCTCAGCAGGATGTTCAGTATGACAGTCACATAGCCAAGCTAAGTACGCATACGAGGGGTCAGAAATGTGCAACATTTTTTGGCAACACCAGATATCAAACCAAAGCCAGAGACCGTATCGCATTAAGTAGCTGTGAGCTGTAAATTCATCACCTCTAAGCAGAAAGCAGAAGATAATGTTATCTCAGAGCCTGACGAGGCAAAGCCTCTCTTCCTCCAGGCAGCTCTCCTATGTCCGCAGCTGCTTAAGAGCAGTGTGAAAATGAGGAGTGTTAACTCTGCAGCTAACTCGCTCCCAAAGGTACACTGCAGACTGACAAAACCCCCCAACTGCTTGACTTGAAGGAATCTCAGTCAATTAAGGGGTCTCAGACTGATGATTCGAACTTCACAGGGGGGCAGCCCTTGTTAACAGTGTAATTTTTACTTTGTTTGGGTAAGGTCTTTAGCCACTATAATACAGATGATTGGTTTTTATTTTATTATTTAAAATTCATTCTCTTTTTTCCTGATCTGGGAACACAGATCAGTGTGAGATTTTATCTGTTGGTGAGTTTTTATTGACCACTCATCTTTAAAGACAGGTAAATTGGCTTCTTATCCCAAATTTTCCTCTCTGGATATGGCACATCAGATGCATGGCATTTCCTACTCTCAAAAGCAAGGGAGTGCTCTTTTAATTTTGCATGTTCACTGTATTTATTACAGAATAAAAAAATCTTTATTTGAAATGGGATTCATCTCCCAAATTGGCTCCTGAACCTATCAAAGTATCTTTATTATATTACATTATTCAAAATACTGTGCCCAAGTCTCCATCCCTGAATTGTCTTAAAGGTGTAAGGAGCTCGAAACAAACTTGACTGTCTGTCAAATCTGAGAAATAAGAGTAGTTTTGCAAAATGTAAGGCAGGCAAGTTGTTCTCCAATCAGCTGATGGGTTCAAACAGTAACAACAGACGCTGTGTGCCCCAGCAGTGCATCACTTTTTAGTGTCTCCTGGAAACAGTTTTTGTGTTGTGAGATTCTTGCAGTTCTTTTATAAATGCTGTGCCTGTCATCCAATAATGTTTTTGTGTGTCATCAAGCAATATAAATAATGTAAGTTATGATATAAAATATGATCAGTGATAAAGTATGCAGCCCATGCTTCCACATTTTTGTCAGTTGCCTCTAAACAGAGAGCGAGAGACGAGCGGACACACACAGACATACAAACAAACAAACAGAGACAGATCCCTCTATGTGCAGCATGAAAGGATGTGCTCTGATCATACATTCTGCAAGGTTTGGCGGCGCTGTACAATGCTCTTCAATGCTTGTCTGAAAATCAATAAAAAGATCTTTAAAAAGAAAAAGAAAACACTTTGGATCTAAAAAAGAGTATATTTGTTGAACACTAAGTAGTTTAAGGAGGCAAGTAAATGTTCTGGAGCACGATGGGAAAAAATAGATGGATAAATAAAATCCAACATTGATGCCCAAATGCTGACCACATCCTGAACAGCTAGAGAGATACCACCAGGACTTGGTAATGTTATTTTATTTGGCTTTTGATGGCTGTTGTCAAAGACACTGATTGAGAGACGCAGAGCTGCACAGAGTCCACACAGACTCACTACAGGAATGCAGAGAGGCAGAGCGACACTGAGGCAGGACTCAGGGGTGTGTGTGTGTGTATGAGAGAGAGAGAGACAGAGAGAAGATGCTAAGAGAGAAGAGGAGAGAAACTGATGGCTGGGCCCTGGAGAGGGAGGGGCTGAGCTGAATTAAAATGGGACAAGAGGAACAGGAGTGCAGACGCACTCTGTGTTAGCATTGCTATCAGCCTCTAATTGCCGAGATCACGTTGCTGCCTCTGCATATATCTAGGGACAGTGCGGGTTTGATAGCCTGTAGCACAACCATTGACATTGTAATAACTGTTTAATTGCTATGGGCCCAAGCTTCATGAAGACGTCAAGCCGCTCCCCTCCTAATGGCCTCTTCTTTTGTCAGGGATCAAGCCCTTTTCCGTAGCAGCATGAGATGGATGCCCTCCCACTGGCATCATCATCTCCTTCTCTCCAGTAGATTATTGATGACCCCATCAAGCCTCAAAATATTGATGCCTTTTTTTCAAGCTTACTGTGTTTTACAAAGGTCAGGACCTAGGTTGAAATGTAAAAGCACATGGTCATAGCAGTAGGATTTCATGTGAATTAAGCGTAAGTGGACTGAACATCTCTCCTGCCAGAGAAATCACCGAAAATGAATGCTCCTTTGGGAAAAAGTGAGTGATACTGGATAATTCCTGGTTGGTTGCATTGGAGAGAAGCAGTGGAAACAGTCTGGAGAGGTCAGGGTCAGGCTGCATGGCTCCGCCCCTATCATCATTAAGCATCTGAAAGCAGCAAGCCATGGGCTCGTTAGTGCTAACGATATGGTATCACTCTTTCTACATGAGAGAGAGGGCAAATTAGTGGAGGGGGAAGAAAAAGAGAGCAGTGCTTAGTCATTGTCTTCTCATCAGTGTTGCGTCTGTAATATGGCACTCTGCTATAAACATGAATCACTGCCAAGGGCTGGGAGATTAAACGATCTCGATGCGAGGTCACGATAAAAAGTGCGTCTATGATGATGACTATAGTAATTTTTAGTCGATATAAATATATAATCACTTTGAATGAAATCAAGTAATTGAGAGATATAAACAACCTTAGTGACAAGATAGGAGCTTCAATCACTCCTAGCAGGTTTTATGTGTTGTATTGGCTCTTCAAAGGTATTTCAACGGGTAAAAAGAGGGAAAAAGGACTGGAATTGTTATAATTTCAAGCACAGAGCAGGTAATATAATGCAAGCTCATAAAGATGAATGAATGAGGCATAAGAAAATAGGAGGAAAAAACAAAAAAATTTAAAAATGAAATTGATTTTGCTCTTGAAAATGGCTTTCTTTGACAAAAATGCAATTTTTTCAGCTTTTTGTCCGATTTTTTTTTATCTTCTAACTTGCCTTGAGCTGTAGGAACCTTGAGTTAACATACATTTTCTTTTAAGAAATATTCAGGTTATCAAAAGATTTCTTTGCTGTGGAGAAGTCTCTCAATACTTACTATTACTAAAGTAAAACTTCTCTTCTGCAATTCACAGAGCTCTGTCCTTGACTGTACAGTGTTCTCCAAAGGCATTGAAATGGATTATTGCAGGCTTCCATCACAGTGTTATGAAAGCAAGACATTGGTTTTTTGTTAATATCAGTGATTTATTATTGATAGTCGGGCCACAGTGAATTCCATCGACAATAAATTTGTTATGTAATGGATTTCTCTAAATTTGTTATGTATTGGATTTCTCCAACAGTGGTAATGCTTGCCTGTCACCACATGAGTTAGGGGGATACTTCTACTATGTGAGTGCCCATGTTGAAATGTGTGTGTGTGTGTGTGTGTGTGTGTGTGTACATACAGTATATACACCCAGGGAATTTCATCCACTGTGAGCTGTGTTCGTTCTGTGGTTTCTGAGATGTGAATAACTGGCAAAACCATTTATTATCCATTTTCCTACTAAAACTGCAAGGTAACATAAAATCTACTTGCACCCTGCTTGTGTGTCATATTGTTTTTGGTACTTTATTGTAATTGTGTCTGTATTCCTGGCCTTATTTACATAGAAATAAGTATTTACACATTTATATACTATGTGCGTTTTGTAATTTGCATGATCGTCTTGAGAAGTCAGTCTTAGAATGTTTTGTACAGCTTTTTTGTATGTATCCTTATGTCCTCAGAGGACCACTATTGGTAGTGCTGTCTCCAGGGGATTGGACATTGTCTGTTCAAAGAGGGAATATTGTGCCATTATTCTGCGTCACCTTTCTGTATATAGGGTTCAATTGCAAAACTGGGGCATAGAGAAGTCTCGCCTTTAGGCTGCTAGAGGAGATAGTAACAGAGCTAAAACAGTGTGTGTTTCAACAGGACAGCCGGCAGGACAGGTGTGACAGTTTTACGGTGTGTTATATGTGCGACCCACTGTGGGAGATTTAAAAAGCAGCTTTAGCAGTTAGTGACTACTGGGCGCCCCATTAAATGATTGTTCTTGCCATGTTTTGACATTGTTATTTTTTAGAAAGCGCTGCCAACGCATTTGTTATATGTCACACGAGAGGCCGATGCTGTTGTTTTAAATGCCACGCCTCTTTCAGCTGCATGATGCCGGATGCACACTGCACACACACACACACTCATTGCGGGCCTATAGCACGATCTCTGTGTAAAAAACAATTGTGTGTGTGTGTGTACTTTTTGTCTCTAACTGTGGGGAGTTAATTACTACAGCACTGTCGTCAGGTGCGCAGACTGAGTCCAGTGATGTCTCACAGCAGTCCAGTGGTAGACAGAAAAATTCACCTGATCAAACAAAAAGCTGAATTGTGAACTGCTAGCGCCAGAGAAAGTAAATACTTAAAGAGCAGAGTGAGTGTCACTCTTGTAGCTTTGCAACACACAGTTTGACAGTAACTTGCCAGCTCTGTAATTAGTGCTAGCAGGCTAACTCTAAGTGAGGGAGAATACACTGATGAAAATAAACATGAGGAACTTTCCTGCGTTCTTCCCGTGAAGATGTCACATAATAATGAATGTCGGCAAAGGCTGCTTCGATAGAGCCTTATTCGAAGCAGCCTTCCTTTGTTCAGGCGAGCAGAGAACCACCACAAAACATGTCATGTCCAAAAGGCGGGCATATAATATTACTCACGGAAACCATCAGTCATGACCACTGAAAACAACTGTGAAAAGACGCTGATGCTTTCTACAAACATCCTACTGTGGTCACTTATTCCACCTTCTCTTCTCTTCTCTTCTCTTCTCTTCTCTTCTCTTCTCTTCTCTTCTCTTCTCTTCTCTTCTCTTCTCTTCTCTTCTCTTCTCTTCTCTTCTCTTCTCTTCTCTTCTCTTCTCTTCTCTTCTCTTCTCTTCTCTTCTCTTCTCTTCTCTTCTCTTCTCTTCTCTTCTCTTCTCTTCTCTTCTCTTCTCTTCTCTTCTCTTCTCTTCTCTTCTCTTCTCTTCTCTTCTCTTCTCTTCTCTTCTCTTCTCTTCTCTTCTCTTCTCTTCTCTTCTCTTCTCTTCTCTTCTCTTCTCTTCTCTTCTCTTCTCTTCTCTTCTCTTCTCTTCTCTTCTCTTCTCTTCTCTTCTCTTCTCTTCTCTTCTCTTCTCTTCTCTTCTCTTCTCTTCTCTTCTCTTCTCTTCTCTTCTCTTCTCTTCTCTTCTCTTCTTGGGATAGCTTAGTTATATAACTGTGAGTTATGTCATGTCACTTTAGTGAGCAACTGAGTCATACAACACCTTACATTTGAAAATGCAGCAGTATGACTACAGTTACTTATTCATGTAATGCAGTCAAGAGTGAAAAATCAATGTACAGCAAAGAGAGGCTACCAACTAAATTCAAAATTTAACATATTTTCAATGATGTCATTAATGTAATGGGGGGGGGGGGGGCAAAGCTTGTTTACATCTTAGCACTAATTATCAAGTTTTTAATCTTGATAATAAAACATTATTCTTTTAAGAAGCAATGTTGGAAGCATTTCAGAAAGCTCTTGTTTCTAAATAAGATCTCTTCAGTGTTACTGTACAAAGATCACCATAAAATGTCCCAAACCAACTCTATCAGACATGTATTGACCCTGCAACACATGGCTAGATGAGGCCTTATTCGTCTTTATAAAACCTCTAATAAAATGACCCTTTAAAATTGTTTTTCCTTGTGTACTCAAGTGTAATTCTGTGTGGAAAAAGTATTTTTTAAAATAGGGCAAAAATTAACATTCTTCCAGCCCGAAAAATGATGAAATGAAAGGTCACGCTTGCCATGGTCTACAAAAGCTTGAAATAGCCTCTCCCCTGCTCTCTGACCTATCCCTTTTCAATGTATTGTTCCTCCCTCTGCTTGCTCCTCTCCTTGTCCTTGTCCCTTCTTTCTGAGAATATAATAAAATGTTGGTCACAGTGTCATATGGAAGATAACCTTCACCATGTCCCAAACATATAAATGTCCTTGCTGTTAGCACCCCTGTTAAAAGATTTTTAAATTCATCACAAGCTTGTTTTGCTAGTTCAACATGGCAGATGACACTCGCCTTGACTGTCTGCACTGATTAAGGTTTGATCAGTATTGGAGTCGATATGATTTTATGTTTTCCATTTCACAAATTAACCACAAAGTGGCATTACATGTGCCTGTCTTGAAGACTGATGCTGATGATGAGTGAGCAACCAGCACTTCAACATGCAACACAAGGGCGGTAATGGCGTTTGACATCTAGAAGTAGCAGCGTAGCAAAGTAGTGGTCCACAAGTTCTTGCAATTTCAAGAGATAGGTAATTAAATAGAGTAATAATAACTGAAGGATACATAGCACAAACTGAATGTCAGTCATTCACTTGACTCACCATTGTTCAGATAGGCCCATTACCAGAATTGGCTTTTTAGGGTTTGATAAATTATTTGCAATTAAAATGTAATAAAACATAAGTGGCCAGTGCATTTTAGTTTGAAATACTGCTTTGATTATGGAATCCATTAATGTAGAATGGCTGAATTTGAATGGATGTCCTGTGAAGTCCTGTGAGGGCTTATGACATGTTGTCACAAATAGTTTCATATAATATCATCTAAAAGCACTCAGTGTTTTCTTGTGTAACACTTAAAGGGATAGTGCTGATATTTTGAAGTGGGGTTGTATGCTACATACAGTCATTGGAGTACTACCCTAGAAGCTAAGCAATGTACTAGTGATGCTTGGGTCAGACTTTTTTTAAAAGCAGACCCAACCCACGCCCACTATGAGAGTCGACCCGCCTGACCTTTACACGTGCATTAATCACTGACCTGAACCCAAACCAAAAACCTATGAACCGGAGCTGAAAGTTTCTGGTAATGACCTACTTATAGTTTTTTGTGTCATTTCCAGTAAATATCACTATTTAAATTATGTATCCGTTTTAAAAAGTACAAATGACACAAAGACAGCAAGTACTCACCCATCTCTTAAGTAGTTATGTCTTAAGCATATGATCTCCAACGCACAGCTAACAACCTACAAGGTTTGTTTACATCAGTGCACAGCTGATTGGTACATTGTTTTTTTTTTATGTGGTGTTACAGAGGTGTTACAGAGGATGTTAAAACAAGTCAGTGTGGACGGAGAGGCGCTTGCTTGCTCTAAGAACACAGTGCTAGGCCTATATATTTACAGAGGTAAATATTTTAACAAGACATCATGACCAGAGAAATATAAATATGTCAGACCTTAACAGATTTTCCTTATCATAAGCCCAATCAGATAGTCTGAGCGCAGCAGCGCTGTTGAGAAAGCTGCTTGTTGTGACAGAGAGCGATAGAGAGGAGACAATAAGAGAAGGTGGAAAATAGATTATTGCACAATGTGTCTATAAATTATAAGAAACTTACTCAGAGCACTGCTTTGTCATTTTATGACCTGCCCTGCCCGAAACCTGCGACATTTTCTAACAAGCTCTCCCGAACTGCTAAGCTGTGGGTCTATATGTTGGACCCGCAGACTGTGGGTTGACCCTCGCTTCATAACAGTGTACTGCTATGAAGGGGTCAGCTGCAAAACCTATTTTAGAAACCAAAATAAATGATTGACAGTTAAAGTGTACACTGCATTGAGAATATTCCCACTGCTTTAGCCTCTCTGACAGGGTAGTGGTTAATGGCTTCAGTTCTCTGTCAGCTCTCGAATCAGATCCACTGGACTATAAAAAAACAAAAACAAAACTTGTACTAAATTTTTAACTCTCTGAACATGGGAGCTGCTAATCTATCTCTGTCTTAAACTGTTTGTTTGTGTTGGTGTGTAATTCTGGTGGATGCAAACTAACCATTTTTAACACCAAAGTCACACAATAACACAAACAAACTAACTGATCAAGGCAGTTGTAGATTAGCAGCTCCCGAGTTCAGCAGGCTAAAATTACTGTTTTTCTCAATGACGTCTGGCTTTGAAGACAGCAAGGTAGAGCGATAAATACTCGTAATATAGCTAACACTTAAACTGATATTGATTTTTTTTTTTTGTTTTTTAGATGGCTAAAATACATTTTGTTGCTGACCCTTCCACAACCCATAGCTTAGTTTCTGTGGTGGCGTTCCTGCCTGCTTCTCCAGACCGGGGGGCTTGTGGACTGACATTTACTGTAATATATATAATATACTGACTATGGATAAGTTTCTCATACCAGCCCACTTCAAAGGATCCAAACTATCCATTTAATCCCTTCTTTGTACACAGAAATAGAGACAACTACTAGGAGAACTTTTTTTTCTCTGTAACTACAGTGAGGGGAGACAGTTTTCCACATGGCCTAGGCTGGAAACATTTGTCTCACATCCAAACACACACACACACATACACACACACACACACACACACACACACACACACACACACACACACACACACACACACACGTGTGTGTGAGTGTGTGTGTCGGGCTAGTGCATGGTGATATTATCTACTTACTGTTTGTAGCCCTTATGCAAAGCGCATTATCTAGCATGTAGTTGACCAGTGCCCTGTCTGTGGACTGATGAATGACCCACAAAGATGAATGTTTTACAAGACTCTTTACTGCACACACACACACACACACACACACACACACACAGACACACACACACTTGCTCTCTCTTTTGCTACTCCTCTCTTGCCCTCTGCCTTGATCTTTTTCTCACTCACTCACTGACAAACTCAATCACTCACACACTCAATACCTGCCCCCCGCCCTGTCTCACACACACATACTCATTCAACAGCTAATTCACTGACTCTTCCATTCCCTCTCTCTCACACATACACACACTTACTCACTCGCTCATCCACTTACTTCCAAACTCACACACAAGTTCTCTGTCTCCACCTCATCATCACTTCCTCTCACAGACACACACGCGCGTGTTTGCGGCTTTTCCTGAGCCCACAGAAACTCTTGTTAAATCACACACATGCTTAGCTGTGATCTGCCTCAGCTGCTGGCTGGTTTAGAGGCACTGAGAATAGAAAGGCGATATTATCCACCACATAAACACAGTCTCAGTGCTCTAAGACCTTGAGCCAATGAGGGAATTTTAAGAGGAAGCGAGTCAGATATCTGGATATGAATGTAAAGGCACTGCAGGATTTCCTACAGATAATTCTCCCTGATACATTTGAGAGCATATATGCCAATAGTTTAGTATTTTTAGATTATGGCTATTTTCAGGTCACCTCGTGTTACAATTGTGCAGCTTGTTCATAGGTTAAGACAGTATGATCTCATCCTGTCACCCATACGTAGCAAGGTAAGCTCCCATATGGATTTACTCTCCGATGTTGGCAGGTCTAAAGCCTCCTTACCTTCAATTCATGGTTTGTCATGTCATTGCTTCCCTACAGTCCAAGGTTGTTGCTAAAGCTGGGTGAAAAATAAACTCTTCACCTTGACACAGGCAGTTCATTGTTAGTTTTTATGCAGCAGTGAAAGCACATAAATAACTCCATACAGTAACTGTGTGTAGCAGAGCTCCAGCTGTGTGCTTGCATTGTGCTTAGTGTGTTCATGTCTATGTGTTCCCATGCTTGGTTGGCTTGCTCATTAGCTGGTCAGTTATCGATGGCAATAACGATCATATTCATCAAACTAATGAGCCACATAGCATGGATATGGTTTGTGGATCATTGAGGCCAATTATGGATTGGCTTGTTCATTACAAATAAACACAAACCACGCAGAGGTGCATTTTTTTTTTAAAATACATGCACACAGTACAGGTATATGTTTGAGAGAGGAAGAGGAAATGTTGCTAATACTCATCTTGTGCGAAATTTCTACGAAAACGTAAAAAGCATGATACAGATACGGTGTCAGAAAACTACCTTAAAATAAAAAAGAACGATAAAAAAATGAGCATGTGTCCCTTTTTTCACTATCCTGTGCCCACTTACTAAATCCAGATGTTTTTGTGGTTCTGTGAATGAAGCGCAGGCAAAACTAATCATGAGTTAGTTTTATTCCTCAGCAGCAGTTTGCCTCACATAGCTGATAATTGATCAGTTGATCCCTTCGGAGCTGATCAGATTGATGGATGAGATGAGAAGCAGAGTTAGTGAATGCCAACGTTTAGACCGAGCACAATGAGCAGTTAAGTTTCACTATCACTGCGCCTGGTTTTCTGCTGCTCATCTGTGATAACAGTTTGCTCGCTGCACCAAGAGTGTGGTGCAGTTTGTAACCGTGAGGAATATATATTTCAATAGTGCTAGAAATTCTGTTTGTGGCGACAGAGGCTCACCACAAATAAATGAATGTGTGGGAAACCCTTAACAGGCAGATGATGTCAGTAAAACCGCTCTGATTAAGCCGCTGTACACTACCTGCCCAGTACCAAATGAAAGAGAGATGTAGTAAACAACCAGATGGTAAGGATAGTTGAGCATTTAACAGTCTAAGAGCTAGACATTTCCCTTAGACGAGGCTCTAGGACGTGTCGCAGTATACAGTTAAAATTTTATGAGTTAAATTTTTACCTGGGTGCATTCATGCAAGTGTATGATGCAGACTCAAGTCTTTACTCGCAGTGACAGGGTGATGGCTGACTCATATGAAGGGGTATAACATGGATTAAATGCACAATGGCAAGTCTGAGTTGTATAATTTTGGTGTACGAAATGTCTGTATTGTTACAGCACTGCATTTTTATATGATCATCTGCTCACAAATCTCACCTGCGTCCAGCCACAATCCCATCTTATTTCCTTTTCCTCTCCCCGCAGTTCTGGTACTCATACAACTGAAATTACATTCAGTTATTACTACTACTGTTGGCAGAATGGCACCAGTGGAAACACTGGGTGTTTTTGCAACTTCAGCATAAGATTGTGATGTTCATTACAACTACATTAATATCTGCTGTCTTGTTTTCAACACACAGCTTTGTTTATTCACTGCAGCCCCAGTCTCTTGGCCAGTCTGTGGCACGGAGACTCCCAGAAAAGCAGCTCAGCCTTGCATCCAATTTTTAGAATTGCAGTGAAAAAACTCCCCTATGGCCCAAAAAGCATTTTCTCTATAAGCCACCATTATAAAAGAGGCATCTGTAAAACTGTTGACAGGACAACCCCAACTGCAAAAAAGTTCTATTATGAATTTTTGATCCATAGTGGTTTTATATTTGTAAAACTTCCTGTAGCCAAGAAAAATGACTGAAAAATCTGTGACATCATCACAATATCAAGTCTATGAGCCGAGCAGGAACTCGAAGAAACACATATTGTTGCATATTACAGAAGTAAATCCAGAACCTAGAAACTTTTTATGGTGTATGTGCCAGACAAGCAACTTAACTGGCCCGAATAGGTACCATCTAGGCATCAGTTATCGAGGTATTATTATTATCTGTGTAGTGTTTATGTTAATAGGCTGTAGTTTGTGACATTTAACAAATAAGATGCTGTGGGAAAAACATGAAGTGATCAGTGCTAATGTTGCTTCATGTCTGATAGATGTATCATTAGTATGTTTTTGAAATAATTTGCCCAGATGAACTAAAAAGGAGATAATATGTTAATGCTCTTTTTGCAGCTTATTTCTGCTGACCCCAGGTGGCCAGAAAAATCAGTGAATGCAGTGAATCAGTGAAAAAATGAATATTTTTTATCACAGGACAGATATATCTCAGCACTGTGTGTGTGCACTGTACGCACATATAAACTAAGACAAGTCCTTGCTGCCGGGCTTTCATCAGGTGCAGCTCTGATGTATGGCCTCAGCAGTGGAACCCAGCCCTCCATCCAAATTAAAGCTCCCCTGCTCCCCAGGCTGGGAGACACAGCAAGTCTTAGAGGTTTACACATTGCTCATGCCAGCCCTGCCCTGTGGCCACAGACAGAAGAGGAGCAGGAGATGAAGGAAAGTGGAGGAGAAAAATAGATGGAGAGATAACAGATGGAGAAAAGAAGAAAGAGGCAAAGGCTCAGAGGATGGATGTGGATGTGATGGCTTCGTGTGTTTGTGCGACTGGAACGGTGTGTGTCTGTGTCTGCAGAAGCCAACATCTGCAACAGATGAGCTTCAGGCTCTCTTTTACACTCTGGTTTCAATCACACAGCTAATAAACCAATGGCTAGTGACAGTCAGCAATAAAGTATTACACACACGCACACACACACACACACACACACACACACACACACACACACACACACACACACACACACACACACACACACACACACACACACACAAAGCACTTGCATGTCAGCTGCACTGTAACACTACGATACGGCTCTTGGTCCTCAAACCATGACATCAGTCCCTGTTCCCTGTTTTCTTTTTCACTCTCTCCCTTTGAGAGTCTCTCACCCATTGTTACTAAGGCAACAAAGTTCCCACAGTTTATGAAGCTGTCCCTTTAATTTAGGGAGCAGGTGCTGGATGGTGTTTGTTGCTCCTTCATCCTTAATTAAATAAGGAGATGATGATATCATTGCCACTGCCCTGCTTTTCTGTTGTCTCCAGGTTTTTAAAGTCCCAGTGTCATCTTGTTACTACAGCTGATATATCAGCCTTTTTCGTGTTTCTCATACATTCTTCCTCAATTTTCCTTAACTTCTACTGTTTTGCCTCTAACTTTCTCTCCTTACTCCTCGATCCCCATCCTCTCTCTGTCTTCCTTTTGCTCTAATGCGGGCCATTTGCTCATTACAGTTAACAAGCTTCTTCGCCCATTTGCCAGAAACACTTATCTTGCTGCTTAGCCAAACCACAGAGCATCAGCCCGACAATTACAAACTGCGTTTGAAAGTGGCTGTGCGCCATACAGAGGAGACATTTACAGATTGTGCGCTGAAGAGTCTGGCTGCTAAATGAGCGTGCCAGTAAACAGCAGTGGACATGTGCTGCATTCACAAGCCTCAACCCACTTTTGGAAATTAGCAGTGCTTGGGTGGTGATAGTGGTGGTGGTTGGAAGGGTGGTTTCTTCTTCATGTTCTGTCGGGGAAAGAACGGCTTGGGAATGCTGGAAACGTACATCAGAGTGTATCTTTTGCAAGTGTCTGCGCCTCCCCCTGTCCCTGTCTCTGTTGAGCAGCCTATACTGCCGAGAATCTTGAGATGTTACATAACCACATTCAAATACGGAGAGAGGGAGGGAGGGAGGAAGTGGGAGAAAGATGGTGAGGGCAGCTCAAAGGGCAGAAAAGAGCACATAAAGGAATAACAGCAAAGAAAATGAAGATGGAGATCACTAGTTAAAGAAAAGTAGGTCTGTATGCACAGATGTATGTGTCATTAATTATTAAATGCAACACTGTAGATTTGAATACAGGCATTTAAGTCATAAACATAGAGTTCATACCACACAGTGCATATGTACTTCAAGTGTTCTCTCAGGTCATGTCTGCCAACTGCCCATTGTGTGCACCTTCCTTTGGCAAGTGCCATGAAAATGATGTACACTTGCAGAATTTTCCATTCAAATAAGCTCTTCTCCTCCTCTATTCAAATGACCTCAAGCCACCTCCGATTGGCACTTTTCCCACCACCTGGGCCCCGCTGGAGTTCTCTCTGACACACACACACTCTTCCACACGCTCTCCTGCTTGTGTATACAGCACGTCTGCGTGATCTTGATTTTACTGTGTGGTTTGTGCTGCTCTGGATTCGTGTTTTTGCCTGTGAACTCTGCTACCTCGTTCCTCTCTGATCTGTGAATGTTCTGTGTTGAATAACAGCTCAAAGCTGTGAGCTGCGAGATGTTTTGGTCAAGTAGAAACTCTCAAAGTCATCTTTATCTCTCTCTTTCTGGCGCTCTGAGATTCATCCTGAAGAATTTTTAATGTACATACCTGTCCAGCTCAAGTGTGCATTCCTGTCTGTCTTTAAACAGAACGCAGGAATGTCCGGCAGACATCGACAGAGTCTTCATCATATTAAATAACAGCAGACTTGGGCAGGAAATGAAACTTGTCTTCTTTCTCTTGCTCTTTCACCTCTGCCTGTCCACATAGTCCCATATAAAACAAAAAGGTAACACTGGCCTTCATCTACAAAACAAGCCAACAACAGAAAAATGGACGTACCGTCATTTCCACACAATTAATCATTGTGGACGCGAGCGGAGGCAAAGGTCAAATCTCACATCTGTTTGCAACTCGTGTCCGCAAATTTTAATCAGCATGGACTTGAGGACTACCAACTATGAGACTTCTCATTAGACCATGTTCTCACTGGCATTTAAGTATTTGTGGCCACATATTACTCAATTAAAATTATAGACGCACACTCTCTATCACAGCCCACACTTGCCTGGCTCCGTAGGATTGGCTGCAGGCTGACTGAAGGCTGAACACAACTCCTGCTTAATTTAGGGCTCTAATTTATCTGACACTGACGAGCTCCTATGCGTGTTTCTATCCTTTATCATTGAAACATGATGAAAGACATACATCAAACCTGTAACAGGATAAATATTTAAATACTAGTAGCCTGGTAGACTTGGGCGGTTTCTAATTTTTCATTCTTAAATTTTACTTGGGTATTAGGTATTTGACAGTTCAATTGTGCAGTGCTAACACCGAGCTCTGTTGGTGCTTGCTGTGCACTACATATAATGAGTGTTTAGTAGAAAGAGGAGTGCCTTTATGTATGACGATATTGAAAAACATACCCCAGGGATTTCTAAAGACCCTAGTTTACCATACTGTGATACCGCCAAAGCCCAAAGCCTATACTATTAAATTGTTACCATCATCCACTTCTGACACAGGTGGTGCATCTGCGTCTTTGCCACATGGCACCCATTCATTATTTTGGGTCAATTTTAAGCTTTTTATGAACAACATAATAATATCATAGCTGTAATATATAGGGGGACATTATTAAGATATGTAAGCTGTAAGTCAAAACATATCATGGATGTATAAATGAAATATTCCACCCTCAGCTGGAGTTCGATTGTCCTCTGTAACACAGTTGACTATAGCAGTGATTTCTTTGCAGATTGCGTTTTATCCGACTGATGCCAGTTTTCAGGCTCCCAAATTGAACCAATTGGTCATATTTGACCTGGGACGGCAGCGTTTCCATTTCTAGCTCAGAGAAGTTTCTCACCTGCTGCATTATGCCTCTCCTTGTTGTAAACTATTCCAAGGCTGTGATCAGCTAGATACAAACTTTCATAAATCACATGTGTGCCCTATCTTTATACAATTTCTGAGCTCTGGTCTATGTTGGTTTGTTTGTTAGATTGATAAATAAGGGCCAAAGTGTGTTTGACGCTACAGCATTAAAGTGTTTGATGGAATGATCAACATAATATTTTTGTTAAATTTGCCTTTTTAGGGTTGCGGTAGAGGACAGGCCATGGAGTCATTAGAGGGGTTTATGTTTGGGAATATACTAAGTCTTTGTCATAGTACGGTCTGTTAATGTCAGCAGGTTACATCAGTAAACATAAACCATGACTATTCACTGCATGCAAAGAAGGGAATCTATATGTTAATGTGGCAACTATGCAGTTAAACTCATAGGAAACTTTGTATATGAACATATGAATATATATTGCATTTTATGTAATTATGGCTCCTTCAAAACAGATTTCATGCAAAACTCCAATATATGTTTTATGTTGTAGTTTAGTAGCCCATGTGGGTCTATTTATTCTTTGCTATGGTAGCGTGTGATGTTTAATATTCCTGATTGATTAGTCTGGATTTCCCCTTGATTGCACATCTTTACAATTCTGTGCCAACTTGGCCAGTCGTAAGCCATTAAGCTTTGACATCTGTTACATTAATCATATTTAAGCATTTCCTTGGCACTATTAGTTCATTCTTGCACCACTTTCCTCTTAATAAGCCATTAAAAGGTCAAGTGTGTCAATGGCAGGGCATTTACTTGTGCCAAATTGTAGTCTAATTGCTGCCATTAATGTTATCAATATGCAAATTAACAGTATTGCACAGTCTAATTCTTTATTTGTCTTCAAAATTCATGCAGCCTTGGATATCTTTGGTGCTGAGTAGTATGTGGATTTCTTTTTTATACATGGGAGTGTTATGTAGAGAAAGTATGCACATGATTTAAAGGGCCTTACCAGACCAAAATATGAATTCCGAACACAGACTGTTATAATCTACCACAGTGGTTTTCTAGAGTTTTTTAATTCCTGTATCCTCTATAGTTTGTGCTGTTAAGATTCTGAGCTGATTTACTTCCTCATTTCTCACCATGCACACAAGTTACATACAGTATATGTACACACATGCATGCTCCCTGCTGCTAACACAATAGATCATTTCAAAAAAGGATAACGACAACTGCAGGCAGCCTTTGTAAAACATGTCTTTTTCACTTCCCGGGTCTCTTTAATTGAGGAGATTCTCCCAGAGAATAGTATCAGGTATCTATCTGCTAATGAGCCTTTCCTGATGGAATCCATATTGGTTAAGCTGATAGAAGTGTATCGAGCTTTAATTTACCCAATTTATTAATCCAGTGACGACATGTTGAAGCAAATCCTGTCCATTTATAAATAATGATAATGATGTGTGGTGCATATGTCCTGGAAGTTGGAGCTTCACAAGGTTTCTACATGGGGATGAGGACTTTGCTTTAGCTTGTTGTGCATCAGTATACTGACCCTACTATCAGTGAACAGTTTGAAATACCCAATGGGCAGTCAGGTGTGCTTGTCACTCCAAAAAATCCTGTTCAACTTTAATGTGCATGCATGCTAAATGATGGTGGCTTTTAGAAGATTCACAATAATCCTCCCATGCTTCTTGATGTAACCACAAAAACCTGAATAGAATAAGATCCACAAACCTCCAGGGAAATTCAATACATGTGAATTTTCTTTCTTAAATGATGAGTGTCTGAAAAGCAGGCAGAGAGCTTACAAAACATGTAATTAGATTTTATCTCACCCTCTGTAATCAGCCGAAAGTGGAAAAAGTGAGAAATAGAAGGGAAGTGTTGTGAAATGCCCTCTTATTTCTTTATTTCCTCTGTTTGCATTTTCTGTCTCATCAGCTTGAAGGAAATTGAAAAGTAATTGAACAGTGAGTGAGTTAATTCATGTGAGCGTTCCCTGGATGGACCACTGCATGTCCGTGTTTCCTCACTTCTGTTTTCATATCATGTAGTGGCGGTGCTTTGGAACCCTCCTGACATGTAATCTGGAGGAACCTGTGTGTCTACCTGCGCACTCATGTGTAGCTGTTTGCGGTGTGTGCAATACATACCTTCAAGTGTGTGGGTATCAGGTTGTGTTTTTCACTTAACGGAAATGCTGGACTCCATTTGTGAAGGTTCGTGTGCCTGCGCTCCAGCACTGACATGTAATCTGTTAATAGCAGCACCTGTGACGTGAACAGAGTGGGCTGAACGAGACATCCAGCCGACGATGGGTATGTTTTTGACACCACAGCGTCACACAATGTCACTGCTAGTGACATTTAGACAGCTTGGTTGTTGATCCTTCACAGGTGGCTCATCATACTGTCACATACAGCAAAGGAGCCTGAAGGCACTCGCACAATGTCCTGTGCCATCACAATTATACCCCTTTGTGCTTGTGTGTGCATCTTTGTGCGTGTGTGTGTGTGTGCTAATTTTCTCTTCCTTTATGTTTTTACTTCATTAGTGGTTTAATAAACTAATCAACTGTCATCATTACACCTTGATATATTTTACCATCCTGTGGATACTGTATTTTTGAGGCTAATACAGATTTTTCAACTTAAAAATGTCTGGTATCAATATATCGATACTCTTTTCTCAAATGTTTTTGTCCAACCCACGTATTTCAAAAAAGGTAGATTAAATATTCAAATCATCCACGAGCTCTGCCCTCCAAAATACCACAACGCTGAATCTACACTATAGCTTTCTGATGCACAAACTATGTTCCAGTGATGCTTTTTCTAAATAACCTAACTTTGGTGTATTGGCATTTCTTGCTATGCTAATCTGTCTTCTTTATTGGTCAAGGAATATTCAGATAATTGGTAGGTCTGTCATTAGCAAATATTGGCCAACATATTGGCCCTGTTGTTTAATTGGTCTTGTCCTAAATGACCTGTGTTGTATGTCCAAAAAAAAAAAAATTGCAGTTGGCAATGAACATGGACAGATGAATCAATACTGGGCCCCTAGGCATAAAACTGTAAAAAACCCTCACTCCCTCTACATACAAGGAGCAACAAAACACTGACATTTTTTAGTCATTTTGCAGGTCTATTGTCATTTTGTCTCTGTGGTCATCTTTTTGTGGATGTTTCATGGTCATTTTGTCTCACTAGAAAGAGAGGCTCCGACCAAGGGCCTTCCTAAACACTTTGGTCCCTCGGACTGTGCCCAGTAGGCCTTTTCAGTAATTTGTCGATGAAGATATTTTCTTTTAACATGCCGTGCCGTATACCCTGGAATAAGGGTAAATTTCATTGAAAATACAGATAAAGAGAATGTGGAAAGCAGTTAGATACTGTATAGAGATAATGGGGAGAAGAAACTGCAGCCATATAAACTGTAATGGAACTGAAACCTGACAAGTCAGCAATTGTGTCATCAGTCTTTCTGTGAGCAAGACTAGCTGAACCTGTCCCTTCTGAGTCTTTATTGGAAAAAAAGATTAAAACAGGCAGTGGAAGTGGGAGTTGATGAGGAGGGTGTACAACTAGGAAGTGGGTATATTCTCCTGTTCATATTTCAATGGCTTTCTGGCTGATGGCTATACTGTAGATGGCCATAAAAAGAGGTGGATATACTTGGTAGACCTATGTAAACCCTCCACTACTCCACTGGAATGAAGTCTTAACAGCATACACAGTATGTTTGAAAGAAGTAAGCCAATTCTGGTTAGAGTGCTACTGTGAACTTTTGACTTTTGCCTTATTACACTTCACTCTTCATCTGGCTGGTTATTGAGGTGTTTCACTCAAGCGGGAGTGCTAATGTAAGACCTCAATCTGTGATCAGTCACCTTCCCTTCAGTACTTCATTTCTCAGTCCTGTCAATAGAAGAGGCTGTGAAGGAGAAGATGTAATGAAAGCAGAGGAAGAGACTCCTTTTGATTGGAAACAAGCTTTTCTGATAAACTTTGCACTTGTAGTACGGTTGGATGGGTTCCATCAACAGAGAACTAAATTAGCATTTTCATTTTACATTTAATCATTCTCTGTATTCATATTGCCATAAAGTAAACAGAGTGACTTTTGATCTTTTTTTGGTATCACTGGGTGTTTCCCAGAAACAAATACCTATTTGACATTCAGTGGCAGTATTGAACTTACCACTCACAAAAGTTATTGCTTTTATCATAGCCTCAGCTCAGCTAATCAGATTGCAATTGACATATTGAAAAATGTGGGCTCAGTCATTCATTTTGATCCTCTCAGTAGCATGCATACTAAGGTGTCTTAGATTTGTTTTTAAACAACGGGAAATTTGTCTGCACTGAGTAAAATATAGCATCATCCTTACATCATCTAAGACATGCTGTGGTGAATTCCCAGAGAGTAACCTTTACTTTAGAGAATTATTTTTCTGATCACTAACAACCCTGGAATTCAAGACATGTTTTTGCCAATCCAGGTGTCCAGGCCTGGATAAACAACACAGAACAAACTGATTCCAGGGCTCCACTCACCACCAGCACACCTCATTCTTTATCTAGTGTGGGTGTCCTCTGGGATAGACAGCTGGTTTAATGGATCCTCCTGTCGGACTAGAGCTTTGTCAGCTCTCCAACCACCCCGCTCCCATCAGCTTTGCTGCATCAATCATATACACAGCTCCACTGACTTTCTTTCTTATTTCCTACCAATGTAGCAGAATGACTCATTCATTGTATCAGAAACCTTTACACACATAAATGCACATTTCATACAGAGAATTTACCTGTATAAGCATAGATGCATGCACATGTGAACAGACTCCGGCACCAAGACAGTCTTTTACAATCCAACACTGTGCTACATAAACACATAGCTCAGCGGTTAGCTATTTGTCTCTATTACAGGTTTAGGGAGGCTGATAAATTCTGTCTGGAGTCGTTTGTCCTTTCACTGATTCTCATCCTGAAAAAATCCAGTAAGAGGTGCAGGAGTCAACCACATGGCATCTGAATGAGAGTGTGTGTGTGTGTGTGTGTGTGTGTGCGTGTGCGTGCGTGTGTGTGTGTGTGTGTGTGTGTGTGTGTGTGTGTGTGTGTGTGTGTGTGTGTGTGTGTGTGTGTGTGTGTGTGTGTGTGTGTGTGTGTGTGTTATCAATGTTGAAAGATGGACTATAACATGTTACACACTTATCAGAGGACAGCTGGTGCCCAAGATCAGAGAGTGGGGGGGTGGGGGCTTGCGACACCAATATTAACAGTCTGTATGACATTCACACAGGCAAATGCCACGAGCACTCAAACACACACACACACACACACACACACACACACACACACACACACACACACACACACACACACACACCAATTTATTTTTCCATTCTGTCATCCAGCTCCCTGCATGGCCCTCTCACAACAGCACACCTGTATGAGGCTCTGGACTGTGGTGTAGTATAGCCAGATTGATTGCATGTATCTCTCTGCCTGAAGGTAATACTCACAGCAGGCTGGCGAGCGTGCCGCTGAATTTGCCTTATGCATAATACCTTAAAAATAAAACAGGAAAAAGTTGTCATGCCCTGCCACCTAGTGGTTTACTGGGAACATTTTTTTCAATGCTACACAGGGGACAGAAAGATCCTGTAATTTTAGTCTGTAGACTAAAGACTTTAGAAAAGAAACAGCTGGGAAAAAAACCCAAACAAACCCTTTAGACCCTTCCTCTGATGACATGAGTCTTGGGTTTCAGTTACCACTGCCATGCTCTACAGCAATACTTGTTTGTGAGTGGGTGTAACAATTATCATAATTTACTATAACCAATAACAATTATTACACAGTTAAATTTATTCTCTCTAAGGGGACTCCTGTGAAAACAAGTGTTAACTTCCACTTAAACTGTGTATTGCTTTTGCTTCCATTGTAATGAAGACATTGGTAGAAGAAATGCAAGTGCACTGTGGGTGAGATTAATTTCGTAGGTGTGCATACAGTAACACTTGACTGTCTCTTACTGCCCTCAAACAGTTCATCTCAGATAGTTATTAGGGATTTCTCTGTAAGAACAGTACAAGGGGCAGTTGATCAGTCCTTGTTCATCTAACTTATGCAACAACTCTTCATGTCTGAGGGTAAAATCAATAGTAACATCTGTGGAGCTGTCAGGAATTTCGGTCTTTTAATGTGGCATATTCATTGTTTGACAAGTACCTTTCAACAATTTCTCACACTGCACAGAATGAGTAAAGGCCAGAGCAGCATGTATCAGTAATATACGTGTCTTTTTATGTCATTCTCAGACAATTTACTGTGTACAATAAATCCATCCGCTCATGATGACTCTTTCACCCTGTTATTGTACTCATTCTTCACAAAGAAATTAGTCTGTTTTTGGGAAAAAAACTTTTTTTCTATGCAGACCTTTCTCTCAGGCTGTCTCCAAAATCATTCACTCTCCACAATGCAATGGAAAAAATCGATAGTCACTAACCAAGAGCAATGAGCTATGCATTGGCAAAAAAAAGAGGTACATTTAGATGCCTAATGACCTACTTAGCTTTATTTATTTTTTTGCCACCTAACACACGATAGAGTCCTCTATGAATAGACATAGTTAGCAGTGAAAGTGTTAGCATCAGTTAAAATGTCAGAGTGCATCACTTACATGACTGATTCATGAAAAAAACAGCCATCCATTCAGTTGGATTTATGTTGTCGCAAGAGGCCAGTGGGAGTCAATGGATTTTACCTGTTGATCCCCTGTAACACTATGTATCACATGGGCCATGTCCTCATAGTAATTGTTTTCACTTCACTTTGTGGAACAGGACGACAGCGGGCTATGTATTTATTTATGCAACTGGAGTACATCCTAATGATGATTTTTAGAGATGGCCATGATGATCTTAACTGCAGATTTTCTGTGAGCATTATTTGCCAATACATAGCCTATACCAATCCCTTTTATTTTGTTATAGCAGCTGGTATAACAGTGTTATTAACAGTGTTATAGGTTAGTTTGATTGCCTTGTAGTGTATTGGAATGTCCACCAGGTGACAGTAGTAGGCTAAAATACTGTGTGACTTTAGAGAATAAATAAAGGATGAAAAGGGTCATAGAAAATTTATCTTATTCCATCAACAACATGATTTTTCCAAGTCCATTCAATCAACAGAGCAGTAAAAAAAAAAAACTCCCAAGGAGCAATGCAACAAGAAGCCTACAGTTGAGTCTAAAAAGGACAACTAAAACTGCAGTGTAATCTCCCTCCCCTCCTCTTGCACTGTGCTCAGAAAGTGTGTGGATGAGGACGCCACTCGCTGCAGGAATGAGAGTTCAATTGTAGTGAGGTATTAGCAAAACAGAGTAACTACAGAGTGCAGAGAAAACTGTTCAAAAATGTAAACATATTTGTTGCAGCAACAAGATGGGAAAAAGACTGACTTAAGACAGATCAAACTGCATTTTTGACCACTTTGCAGCACAAAAACAAGATTGTGGGAATGTGCACCAACTGAGGTAAAAATCCTGATTTTATTGTGACATTTTAAATTTGTCTGCAACATTGAAGGTGCTTAAAAGTCGTTTGGTGTAAGGCTGGCATAATTTAACTGTATACATTACTTTTTCCTTGTGATGAATGACACTTCCAAGCAATTATGCAAGCAAGGTTGTCAGCTCGGCCTGGGTGTTTTGGATTTAAGCAGGCTTTCTTTTGCTCTGAATATGGCTTGGAACATAACGAGCTTTGCTAGTTGGCCTGCAGCCAGCTAGCTTGTAGAATATTTAAAGCCGTCTCAGTGGATCTGTGGAGATGAAGATCTTCACTTCTTCCTCTTTATTTTTTTTTCTGCCTAAGAGTGATGGAGAGGAGGAGAGATATCTGTGAATGAGACTCTCCGCCTCTTCCATTCCCCTCTGTCACTTTGACACTGCATGTGTGCATGTGTGTGTGTGTGTGTGTGTGTGTGTGTGTGTGTGTGTGTGTGTGTGTGTGAGAGAGAAAGATATAGAACAGAGCAGCTGAGAAGAAACACAGCTCACATCCTCTTACATCTCTAGCTCCCTTAGACACATGTTCCCCTCTCTTTGTCTGTAATGGACAGCAACGACAAGGTTATGATTTTTGAATATGATATCCCTGATATGATATGCACCATCGCTGGGATGGTGCTTATCACATCAGGAACTCATGCAGAATAAACAAATCCACTCACACAGCAACGGCTGTGTGTTATGTAAGTTACACACTCTTCGACAGAAATTTGAAACTAATAAGAGCTGGAAATATTTTGTACTCTGCAAAGCTGCCATGTTTGTATGAATGATTTGGTGATGAGCTGTCACTCAGAAACTTATTAGCCAATGGAGATGCACCACTGAAAAAAATGTGAGGAGGTTTGTGTCAGAAGTGCAAACACAAAGTCAGACAGCGCTAAGATGAGAGCTGACAGTGAAACTGTAAAGCTGAGAGAGGGAAAAGTCTGATCAGTGAAAAAGATGCAGAGACAATCGTAAACAAAACGACTCATCAACACTTGTTGTTTTTGTTTGATGTTTCTGAAGTTTTGTCGCACAAAATTAAACTATACAACCGAAGCGCTGTTTGCCGTTCTCCAGTCTTCTCTCATCTTCCGGTGAACTGGAAATCAGATGCTCCTGAACTGCTAATCCTTCCCATCTTCTACCTTTAAACCCAATGTCCAGTTTTTCAGTCATTCCCCCTTCCCTTCCCATCTTTTTAAGTGTTTAACGCTTTCTATCTTTGCCTTCCTCCTGTTTTTCATCCTCTTATCCCACCAACTTTTTCCTTCATCTGTCCTTCTGTCCTTGTTTGCCGTCCTTGTTTGTTACACCACTTCAGTCATAGTCTGTGAAGAGCCTCCGTAAATCCACTTGAACTGATTGAGTGGTTTAAAGCCTATACCTTGTAAGGGGCAGCTGTAATTCCATCCTTTTTTAATCCACACGTGCTTTTGAGGATTGTGCAAGCGCAGGTTTTTCGTGCATAGCTATTGTAGATTGAAGATGGATCTTAATCTTTTTTCTAGGAGGCCAAAGGGAATCCTAAAACCATCTTTGTGATACTGTGGATATAAAACACCATAATCCTTCTTGATAGACCTTATACAATGCAGAACCAAATACTGTATTAACATCCATCATTGGAAATGTCTATGTCTGCCTAACTTTGCTCACTTCAGTGTTAATGTATGTTGCTCTCAAAGCCTGAGTGACAGAGAAATAGTTTTCCAAAAAGAGTGCTGTCTTTTTATAACATTTTATTAATTTAATGCACCAGACCCCCAAATAATTCATGCTGACAGCTGATACAAGGTCTCGTACTCAATTTCTACCATATGATCAAGCATTAGCATCCACATCAGACAGACCTATTCACGAATTTGATGCACACCATTTTGCTTCATATGAACTAATGGTCAGCCTCCCCCCAATAATCACAGTAGTCCCTAAGTGTTAAATTTTGGTTGTGTGTTTGGCCTTTGAATTGAACAGGCTGTGTTGTATGATCACTGGACCATCCCTGGTCCACCATGAGCAGTTTGCACTCTGTGCTTTTTTTGGATATGTTTTAGTGCATTGTGATAATCTCCCCGGAGCTTCATAAATCAGCAGCGCTGAGTCAGATTATCAGCTGGTACACGCTGAATTGGAATAGATCCAAGCAGAGCATTTAGATGAAATGTCATTTGGCCTCTTAACCTCACAGCTCAATTTGTTTCAGATGCTCTCGGAGGAAATCTTACAGTAGACAGAGATGGTACGATGGTCAACAACAAATAGCTCAGATGAGCCTAAAATATGTCGACTTAATCCTTGATTATCACCACTTCACCAATTCAGAACATGAACACACACACACACACACACACACACACACACACACACACACGCACACACACACAGACTCACACAGATAAACTCACTCACATCTGTATGTATTTTCAAAGGCCTACAATACAGTTTAGCACACTGTACTGTGTACTCATGCACTGATGTATGCATGAGCACATGATTCTGGTATGTTAGATGTGTATTTAAAGTAAACACACACTTACACACACACACGCGCACACAGAAGTGAAACATAACAGAGAGGGTATTTCAGATTCATTCAAAGAACCCACAATAAATACTTTGTCTCATAATGTATTAGACTTAAAACAATGAACTGAAGTTAAATCCTCTTTTGTTGACATTAAATCCTCATTGTAGTGTGTGTGTGTGTGTGTGTGCGTTTCCATCCACCATACACGCAGGCACATGTGTGTTTTTGTACAAATCACATCTGTCATCCACAAAAACACACATCACCATGTCCTCTGTCTTAACAGAAACACACAGTGCACTTATAGCTTTGTTTGGGAAACTACTGACTAAAGACAGGGTTGATGGTTTCATTTTTGTGGGTCTGAAACTCTGAAATGACACTTGTCACTTGACACGTGTCTCTGAGGCATTTTGTTCCGTGAAATGGTCCACCTGGCAATGTGGGATCTAAAGTGAAAGCCCTCTAGTGGTAGAGGACTAGTGCTGTAAATCTGTCTGATTACTGTTCCCATGGCAGTAATTAGAATCAGTGAGGGAATCCATTAATCCAATTTAATCTGTTTGACAACTTAATACGAGATATTATATTTATAAACAATTATTTACCTGTTTACATAGAACAACTGGATAAAATGAGCTTTTTCTGCACTTAAACTTATCTGCTGTTGGTTTGACTTTTCCTTCAGAGTAAATCCTGCTCTATATTATGCATTAATAAGATTTCACTTTCATGTTCCTGCTTATATTGATAATGGTCAAGGTATCAAATATAACCTACTCACTAACTGAATATAAATGACAGTAAGTTGTTTTTTTTCCCATGGTCTATGAGGTCATTTCTAGCATCTGCAATTCTCACTCTCTCTGCAGCAAAATCTCGTCATACAAACAACCAAAAACATTTGTTAAATAGGGATCCAGCATTCCCCCTGCCTGGGCAGGTGGCTGCAGAGCTGTGTAAAGCAGCTTTAGGCGTGCAGCAACACCTTCAGCGATTAAAAAGGCTGCAAATGCAGTGTCACAGCTGTTAATGAAAACAGGCATGAATGGACCTGACCCAATAGCTTTCGAATGAACATGAGACTGGCTTCTACCTACACATGTGCCCATAAGCATGCAATGGACACAGACACACACACACACACACACACACACATACACACAAACTCTGCTCGATATGGCCAGATGGTGTAATCCTTCAGTATTCCCTGTGTTTCACATTTTTCCCCTCCTGTGTTGGGATTATGCTGTTGTCCAATCGGATTTCGGCCCACTCTCCAGTGATGATGTGAGATGAATGATGGGCGGGCGGGTGAGTGAGGCAGGCTCTCAGTAGACACACCGTACGTTGGGGTTGTAAAACATGCCGTGTTGGATGTAAATGCTCCACTTTTCCAAAACCGCTGTAGCTGCGCTTTGTAGAGCCAGTCACTGACCATCACTATCCAGGTAAGAGACGGGATACATCAGAGCCAGGTACGCTTAGAGATATGAGAGGAACTATTTATCATCAGAGGGACTCTGTCAGCTGTGGCCAAGGTATCCATGTTTGGAGGAAACGTATCTAGCTTGAGGACCACAGTGACAAGCTTAATAACTTAAATTTTCAATGAAAAAAATGCTGCTGCACGTAGTGAGCGTGGACGAGGGGGAAAGGGGTTGTGTAGTCTAAAAGGACAGATTAAATTGGACTTTAAATGAACATGACAGTATGGCTGCAGTGTACTTTGGAGATCATTTTGTAAACATTACAGGCCACAGTAGTCGTTTTCCAGAGATTTAAGTATCCATTATGCTTCCTCTATACAATGTAAAACTGGTAATCTAAAACTGGTAAGTCATACATTTACCAGACATTTCCAGATAATCTCCAATGAATGTTTAAAAAGTGTCTCAGTAGTTACATTGACTTTAAGATGACAAGGCGATTTTCATGTCTCAGAGTGTGTTTGTGTCTGTGTCTCTGTGTGTTTTAATACTTTAAAGCTCAAAATGAGAGTAGCATCATATTATTTTGACTTCCAGTCTAGCTGTCTTGTACAGTGTATCGAGGCCTATAGACCTGGCAGAAAACTCCCAGCCACTTTCTTTCACATGTAGTCTAATTTCACGCTTACTTGGCTGTTTCAGTGCTTGTGTGGCAGATTAATGAACGTGCACAGCCTCATATGGAAGAGGGGTGTGTGTGCTGATTAAGTGCAGATGCACATTTAATGAGAAGAGACAATGAAAAGTGTGTGTGTGAAAGTGGGCCTGTGCAATTAGCACATACATGCTTATCCGTGGTGTGACCTGCATGTGTGCATATGTGACTGCTCATCATGCACATGACAGTGTTTGTGTGCACAGATTAATTATGTGGAATTTCACACTCATTAAAACAATGATTGAATGTGTGTGTGTGTGAAAATATTTAGCTGTTTTCCACACATCTGCTGTTACCTCAGATAAATTCACCAGGGTTTGAGATTTTTATCCACATTCTAAAAGTATACACAGTGTTACACTATACACTGTGAGTGGTTCTGGATGAAAACTTTCAACAAATACAATCAGCCTGACGTAGCTTTATCTATGTCTCTTCCCACACAGGTCAGTGCTTCCTGTGTATGGTGGATGTGGTGCCAGTAAAGAACGAAGATGGCGTGGTGATCATGTTCATCCTCAACTTCGAGGTCATGACAGAAGAAGCTCTCCGAGATCACAAACAGGAGCTCAACCATCGCCTTCCCACCTGGCTCGTCACCGGTAGCTTCTGACTCAGCTTATTGCTTTTTTTGTTGTTTTTGTGTTCTGTCAAGTCAAGTTTGAGCTGCTTTGTCGGCAAGTGTACCTTCTGACTTTGCACTTTTTCTTCAGTCTTCAGGTTTTTATTTTTTCTTTTATGTGTTTATTCTTCTGTACTGCTGTTTCACAGTCACAAAGTAAGTCAAGTGTGTTTGTAATTTATTCATTTTTTCAAAGTAAAAGCTTAGGAGATCATCAAAACATTGTTAAAACAATAAATGCAAACTCTTGATAGAGAAGCAGAGAGCATTTTGCACATTCACACTTCACAAGAGCTAGCTCAAAGTTCAGTTCACATCAATTAAAATGGTAACATAGTTCACAGTTTGCATTTTTGAACTAAGTTCACAGTTCCAAAAAATGAGCTAATTTATATTCATTTTCTCCTACTTTAAAAAAATCCCAAACATATATAAATCTTGTGCTGGCATGCTTCAACTAAATGCATCATTACAAATTCATTACCAGTGTGGATGATTTTTTTTTTTCAGATTTGCATAAAAATATGATCTGAAGTTCTACTCTCTGTCTACTCTCACTCCATTTCTGTGGGTTCATCATTGCTGAAAATCGTAGTCCAACATGCATTGCTGTTCATTCACACGTCCTTGTCAATAACTGAAGTGGGCTTAATATCTTCAGTCAATGAGAAGTGACGCCCATCTCTTGTATTCACGTGGAGCCTGCAGAAAGAGCAGGTGGTGCTGATATTATTCCTGTGAATATCTTGGTATTGTGTTGGATCTGGTTAGATAAAAAAAAACCCATAAACTAAGCGTTCACACAATGTTCCAAAGGGATAACCCTGTCAAACAGAAGTAGGACAGTGATAATATTTGTCTGTCTCTCAACCAGATTTCTTTTGTTTTTTCAATTTTGCAGATAAAACCAAAATCTAATCAATGTTACTGTCCTAGTTTCCTGTAGATTGTTTTTAAAGCTTTATTTTGAACTTCTATTAGACTCAGCTTTATTCAGTTCAAATCTTCCTCTCTCCTAGCATGACCTCCACTACCTAGAATATCCTCCCATATCCTTCCTCCTCTGTCTCTTTGATTTAAACTTTCCTTTCACTCTGCGACTCGACTCCGTTTTCTCCTTCTTGCCACATATTGGAGATCCACCGGTCACCGTGCAGGCCATGAGTGTTTCCTCCTCATTCTCTCCTTCAGGTCGTCCACGAGGCTTTAAGCTGCGTCTCCCCCTGCTGCGCTCCTTGTCCAACAGTAAAGTGTCTCTGGACGACGCAGAGGCCGGTCGCATCCCCACTGCTACACCCTTGCACCCAGACCACCACAGTCAAGAGTCACTAGGCCTGGGGGAGTTTCTGCCTCTGCCCCCTTTACCACTTAACCACCAGATCAGTGGAAGCAGGTGAGCCCTGTGAATTATCATAAGAACATGTTTGGAACGAAGAGATTTTAAGTACTGATTAAGTGGAACATTAATAGTTTTGAATGAGTCCTGCAAAGAGTCTATGCACAGCCATTTGAGCATGGTGCTATGTATATAGTGGAATTCTTACCACAAAAATGTTCATGCCATCCTCAAGTCTGATGAATGTTTGTCTGGCCACGGTGCCTGATCTTTGTGTTAAACTTTTGAAAACGAAGCAAATTTGCTAGATTTCTTTTAAAAACATTACAAACAAGAAGAAAATTGCTTTAAAATCTGCAAGAAATAAGTAAAAAGAACAAAAAAATACCCTCAAAAAAATAATAGCACAAAAAGACAACAGAAAATAAAGTTTAAAAAAAGGAAATAACATTTTAAAAATTTGATAATAATTGTGTTGCATAATAATAAATAATAATATTAAATATGTGATTATGATAATTATGAAAATAGATTTCTGGACATGTTTCCATAGCTTTTTGAAAATCATTTTCTAAACTGACTAATTTCTTGCACTTTGCAGGGCATTTTTGGGCAAGTTGCTCATTGCCTTTTTTTACTCATGTTTTCCCAACAATTCAGCCCAATTTGCGCTGGGTTTTAAGAGTTAAATATTTGTGAAAGATGTCTGAACGCAACATTAGAAAAGCGATGTCAACCCAGGTTTTAAAGGGTTAAGAGACTTTCTCTTATTTAGATTTTACACTTTGATTTTAACCCAAAATCCAGTTCCAGATAGACACTTCTAAACTTGTAACATCTTAATATCCTTTGTGTCCTTTTCTGTTTCGTAGGTCAGCACTACAGAGTTGGCCAGAAGACCGCCAGGAGGACCAGCGTACCTTACTGGGCCCTGACCCTCCTGTGCCCCCCTCCTCCTCCTCCTCCTCCTCCTCCACCTCCCCACAGATCCCACTTGGTGGGTCCCCTCACTCAGTCGTCACCTTGCGTAGCGCCTCACCACCGCCTCAGCCTCAACCCGGACGCTTCGGGCTCCAACTGCTCCCTGTCGCACAGCCGCTCGGGAGAGCTTCCACAGCATGCGTCGTGCCTCCTCTGTAGACGAGATCGAGGCCATGAGGCCTGACTGGGACCGCAAGAACCGCAGATCGAGTATCCGGCCCGGCAGCAGCAGCACCGGTGAGGATGAGGAGGTGAAAAAACAATATAAAAGTCCTTTCTGTCATCCCTTTTGATTTTGACGTCACTGTGTATGTATGTTTGCAGGTGCAGTAAACAGTAAATCCAACATATTGAACTCCACATCGGACTCAGACCTCATGCGGTACCGCGCCATTTCCAAAATCCCTCAGATCACCCTCAACTTTGTGGATTTCAAACCTGACCCACTCATCGCCCTGCCCACCGGAGAGATGGACATCATCGCTCCCTGCAAACTCATCGACCGGACGCACCATGTCACAGAGAAGGTCACACAGGTAGGACACAGATCATGGAGAGAGTGTGTGGGGTGAAAGGCTGTGCTGTGCTTGTGTGGACCAGTCTGGGCTGCTGATTGGTTTTTGTGTCAGACCTTTCCCATTCTTTGCTGCAGTGTTGCCCACATTAAGTAGTGGGAATATGTGTGCTTATGTACTGTATACACTACATGCAAAGAATACTGATGTGTGGAGGTGCTCCTGGACAGATATATAAGTGAGCATAATTCACTTAGTGCCTGCCTGCTACTTCCACTCCCTATAATCTGACAAGCCTTCCTGTGGAGATAATGTGTGTAACACCAGCTCAAGTGACTGCGGATGAGATTGATTGAGCTTTGATTAGATGATGATCATGGAGGGAGGTGTGGCTGTATTCCAGTTATTGGTGATTGACTTTGGGAGTAACAGAGAAAGGACGCATGAGACATGTGAAGCTGCACTTTAATTTCCTCACTTTCTCACACACCTGTGTTCTCCAACTCCCATTTCCCTCCACAGTCCCATCCTCACTTCCCTTCCTCTCTCACTGCTGAAAACACATCACCTCCCCCGCACTAATTGCTTTGAAAAAAAGCTTCTTCCGCTCTCTGTAGATATTCTGTCTGAAGTTCTGTCTTACATAGTCAACAGTGGGCTGCACTAACACTGTACAAGGTCACTTCTTATAGCTGGCTGTGGTTCGCTTGCATGACATAGCAAAGTAAAGTGCAAAATTTATGGGAGTGCTTGATATCTGGAATTGAGAAGCTGATAAACGTCAACTGCAATTCCACACTATTATGATTTTAAAACAGATGAGTTGGGGGATAACTCTTTGGCTGAGAGTTTCATGTTGAAAAATGATCTGTTTCTAGCCACCACCTGTGTTTTTCACCACATCTGCCCAAAAAGCATTTGTCAAAGTAATTCAGTTGAGGAGACACAAAAGAGGCGACCATATGGGACTTCTGGAGTGAAGGAATATCTGCTTTGACTTCGTTGTTTCACCAAGGCGCCTTTCTGTTGCACATAAAAAACAACATTTTGCATTCAACTATAGAAGATTCTGTTTTCCTGTCTACTTGCACAGAACATTTGACTGTTGAGCCTTATTTCTCATTGAAGGAACATGTCTTCCAGAGGAAAGGGTTAATTACGTTCCATAACTGAGCATTGTTCTGCTGTGTTTCAGATTGTGCTCAGAGTAGTTCAACAGTTGAATAGGTTTATTTAGTCTCACAAGCAGATTAAAGTGTAAGTAAGTAGTAGAGAAGTAAAATGTATTTATATACAGCTTTTTACAGACATAGGTCACAAAGTGCTTTTTACAACAACAATATTACACATACGAGAAAGAAAGCATGGAAGATTAGGTGACTACCCAATCCATGTAGTTAAAAGTGCAAAACTAATTTGCACCATTTATAAAAAAACACAACAAGAAAACACAAAATATTAATCAAACCCCAAGCTAGTGCATACCAGTTACCCCAACACCTGTCTAAACAGGTGTGAGTTATTAAAGAAACCAGAGGCAGCAGACTGTAAAGGTTCAGGAGGAGCATTCCAACATTTAGGTGCTACAGTCTTAAAGCTTGATCACCACGCGTCTTAAATGTGGCTTACATTTTTCTTAAATGTATTTTTAGAAGTGAATGACAGCCTTGTTCACTCTACACTTGGGGATTTTCATGTTTCTGTGCCAGCACCAGCTCTGGCCAGTGCACTGGCCGCTAGTCACATGGGCCCCTTGCCCCGCTTTCCGCCCTCTGATTGGCTAGTAGTTGTTGCCCTTGTTATTTGAGTTGGTTAGGGTTATGCATGAGGAGTGAGATTGGTTAGGGAAAAGAATGTCAAGGTAGCCAATAAGCAGCAGAGTAAGGTGAGGAAGAGTGACTCATAATATATAAAAAAAACCCTGCCTCTGCTGGGTCTCAGCTAATGTTAGCCAGCCATAATTATCATTGGAGGACGATTGTGAGGGTAATGAGGTGTGTCATGTTCACCTTTCTCATCCTAATGATCATGATTTCTCAAGAACTTTGTAAGTGTCTTGCTCAGATAAATTTATTCGATTTTTGTGATCACTGAACCTACATCCATCGCATTCTCATAGTCGTAATATCTCAGGAACCCCTGGAGGGAATTTCTTTACATCTGGCACAAATGTCAACTTACCTTTGACCACCAAAATGCATTTTTGGCAATAACTCAAGAATTAATATTCTAATTATCTCCATATTTCATACAAAGATAAGATAAGATAAAATGATGACATTTTAACCAAAAGGTCAACTGCGACTTTTTGTCCATCTCATTCTTATCAACCTAATACCACAAGGCCTTGAGGGAGTTTAACTCAAGCTTCAGCACAACTGTCCACTTGGACTCAGCAATGAACTGATTATAATTTGGCAGTCAAAGATCAAAGTTCAAGGTCACTGTGACCTCATGAAACATGTTTTGGCCATAACTCAAGAATTCCTATGCTAATTATGACAGAATTTCTCACAAACTTCAAATATAAAATCATGAAGGTCAAAGGTCAACTTCACTTTGACATGATAATGATCTGCCCCCCCCCCCCCCCCCCTCCTTCTGTCCATTATTCAGCATCATAACTCAGGAACAGAAGGGAGGCATTTGGTCAGATACTGATCTGGTGACACTAATCTGAAGCTGACTGCAGAGATCTTCTGTGCTGCTGAGGAAAAGATGTTTGTGAAGCATCCATGTTTTGTCCCCCCAAAAGACTTTTAATTAAATTAAATTACTTCACTACATCTAATATATGACTCTGGTCAGGCGTGAATGTTAATTGCAACTTGACTGACTGTCAGAGGCTTACAAGTTTGAGGCAGTAATTCTGTTCTCCTTTCTGTTTTCCAGAGTTAATCCCCTACTTTACGCTTTCTGTTCGTGTTTGTATGCATAGCAGATATGTCTGAGTGATGGCCAATTTGACAACTCATCAGTCAGCTTCCTGTAGATTAATCACTTTGTTATTATTAAAGCCCATATCTCCTGTGGGATTCCTATGACTGTGATGAACAGCAGGGGAAACAATTATAGTGTGAAATGTGCCATAAACCTCAGACTTACAGCTGTCTGACAAAGATGACATTTCACGTCCCTAAATCAGTGACAGGTTATAACAGCCCATCATAAATCAGTGGGTGTTCTTTCATGTTGTGTTTCAAAATTAATGATGATTGGATATTGTTAAATGTCTCTCTTTTGTCAGAAAAGGGTTTTGAAGTTGGTAGGGGTTTTTTGAGTGCGCTATCCTTTCAATTATCCTTGGTTTGTCTGACTTACATTTGGGATAGTAGCAGAATGGAGCATTTTCCTCCTTTAAAACATCATCTCCTGCCATTCATCTGGAGTTTTAACAGTTCCTTTTTTCTGCTCTGCCAGTTTTTATCTCTGTGCTGGCAGGTGGTTCACATTAAATCAAAAATACATGTGCACATGTCACAGAGCAAAGATAGTGTAATGATTTGTCCTTATACATTTTATTTTCGTATGCATGTATGAATGTGTTTTAAACTCAACAGAGAATGATTGTTGTGCATGCAAAACAACTAGGACGGAATGCTAAATAACTCCAAATTGTCTTATTTTGATCAACTAAATTATGATCCATGTTGTAATATTATTGCAAATTTTATTTTGCATGTGAACAAGGTGTCTTGATTTTATCTTGGTAGATGTAATAAGCAACTCAATCACCAGAAAAATGCTGGCATTGTTCAAATGTACTCAATGAATCAGGCTTGTTCCACCTCAGACATAAAAAATTACTGTATCGCAAAGTTCCAGTTTGAATTGATCACATCATTTTTCTCAGCCAGCATGAGACTCGCCTTTGCGTTTTGGTTCTCTCACTCTCTGTGGCTCTCTCCCCTCCCAGACACACACTCAGAAAGCCTGACAACATGATACGTCACACACACTTCTCTGCCCATTTAGACTGCTTTCTTCAGGGTGCTGCTAGTGTGTGAGCAAGCAAAGTGTGTATTATCTGTATCTGCAGGGCTACACACCACAACTATTGAGTTGGATTTTACCCCCTGGAACTCCACTGCGACTTGCAAATACTATAAATATATGAAGTGGAGAGCTGTTTGTTTCCAGCTTACAGTGATAACTCAAGCTTAACAATGCCGCTGTAACAGTTTAACTTTCTGCTAACTGCTAACAGCTAAATATTGACTGGAAGCTTAAGTTCACAGCAAAAACATCAACAAGATTTTATTTAACTTCATTAAATGACAGTAGCTACTTTTTAACATTGTAACAGTAGTCCATTTAATAATTTGGAATTTTTAGTGGTAAACATTACTTTAAAAAGGAAATATCAAAAAATCAAGATATATATTCTGTATCGTTATTTTAAACCACATTGCCCAGCCCTAATAAAAATATTACATAGTAAATATCATCAGTAACAGATATTTTGAAACTTAAGGTTTTGGAACTTTCGATTTTCACGTTTATGTTGTGACAACACTGTGGATAATTATTTGTAAGGTTGAGGGACATACAACACTTGATTATGCTGAGGAAAAGATCCTGTTTGGGCTTAAAATACTCTCATGCCTTCCTCCTCCTGATGAGAAACTTAGTCTATATTGCTGTAACCTGACCTACTTTACTTTAGAGATGTTGGCATATATGAAACGTACAAATGTAACAAATCTATGGTTTGCAATAATGAACGATGGCAACATTTTTCCTCTGGCGACTGGGCTAGTCAGTAATGCTTTCAAAGGTTTTTTTTGTTCTTATTCAAAGTTCAACATGAGGCCAGTGAAGTCTTTTCATCTCAGATTGTCACCCTGGTGACTTTTTTCGCTTTCTCACATTTGGAAGGCTGTGCTGGGAGTTGAAGAAAAGATAATTCTCTTCAAGGATTGTAGTCTACATGGAGTTACTAGAGAGGAATATAAGTGATCTATTCTTTCATGTGCGGTGAGAGTGACATCATGCTCTCTTTTCTCTCCGAGTAAGAATGAGATCATTTGGATTATCATCAGCAGAGAATAATCCAAAGTTGATGATGTAACACAATATAAACCTAATGTAAGGGAGTATGGGAGGTGCAGCTGGCAAGGTCAAAACATGACCCTCAGTGTATGTCAGTGTGTATGTGAGTGTGTATACATGCATGTGCATTAACCCATACAACATGCTGTAGTTGCATTGTAGTGCAGATGGAGGAAACAGCACCAGCTGTGTCTCCAAATGTTATGGGCTGCTATTTATAGACAGTTATGGAAGAAAGAAAACAGGATAAGATGCATTTCAGTGCAAATATCTGACTTGCATTTAACATGAGCATTCTCTTTGTGACATTGTATTGGGGATTTTGTTCTTTCTTTGTAGAAAACTCACATCAGGGGTAATACGAAAAGGAAAGGTATCATGAACTCATAATAACAACAGAGCAGCAGGGTGTTTTGATGTTTTGATCTTCCATAAGTCCCCTAAAGTCTTCCTTCCACCTGCTCTCTGACCTCCCTGTGGAGTCCCAGATGGTTTTCAGTCGACTACAGAGGCCGATCCCTCATCGCTGCTTTTTCAACTACAAAGAGAAAAATAATCAGTCAATCTATAGCTGAGCTGTTTGGTTCAACTCAAAACCTTCTAACTGTTATCCGGCCTGAGAACAACTGCTGGCTGAATGTTTGTGTTTGAGCACCTGCATTACCAGCTCTGGCCTGAAGATGACAGCACTGCACCAGGCAGTGCAATGTAAGGCCTCTGCAATCTCTCAGAGAGCAGCAGAGAAGAAGATGTTTGAAAGGACAAACAAAGCTGAATAATTTAAGCGTTCCATAAAACCTTTTGACAACCTGAACAAGAACACATGCAGATTTTCTCTCTCATTGGGAAACGTCTTCTGGCGCTGTCCCCTTTTCCTGCTCTGAACATGCAGAGTTTTGCCTCTTGTGCTTCTTAATGACCAAACTGCGAGCACTCTGAATAACACTAGCTCATGAATACTGACTTCTGTTTCTTTTTACATTAAATGATTACACAGTGCCTCTAAATGTAATTGGGTATCATTTAGTTAGCATTAGCACTATTAGTCCATCAATAATTTGAATAATTGAGGAAAAAATATGAAAGCATTTACTGTATATAGACTTGAGCACAGGTGACTTGCAGTTGACACACCTCACAGTCTCACAATGGAGGCTGGATGGATGGATGGATGGATGAATGGATGGATGGATGGATGGATAGACAGATAGATATGGAGGAGTGGCTCAGAGGATGCCACAAAAGAGGAGTGTCTTTCTTATTGTTTGGAGAGTCATGAATGGCTGAGCAGACCAGCACACAGCGTGAAGCAAATCTTGCACTATGCCTCACTGCACACTTGGACGCACTCATACACACTTTAGTGACACTCATAGCTTCCATGACTATGTTCATGTCCTATAGAGGACACTTGATTATCTGCATACTAAGATACACACTCCACATACCCACCCATCACGGCTCTTATACAATATTCCCGACACACTCCCAGCTCCATACATAGCATCCCTACAGAACATGGACTATGAGCATCCGCACAGCAAGGCAAACTCACTCGCAACACCCTGACACACTCTCACACTCAGACACACACACCATCTCTCTAGTCAAGTAGCATGTCACATCCAACTCCACAGTGGGATCCAATGGAGCAATGGATGGCACACACCGGGACCAGCAGCAAAGTGGTAGGAACCATCTCCTTAAAATCAAACACAGCAGCTTTTGGAGAAAGAGTTTGGGTGCATGAGTTTGTGAAAAGTGTGTATTGTGTTTGGTGGGCCTGTCTGTGCTTAACGTGAGAATGTTGATGTTGGCGTCTTTTTCAGTTTCCAATGTTGAAGGCTGAGAAGGTAGAAAATAGTGTATTTTATTTTTGTTGTAAAGTATAAAAGAAACAGCATTCTTGGATGTCCATTCTCACGATTGAATACTTATTTATTCCTCACCTATCATAAAGCAGCTCTGCATGGATCATTTTCTGTTCGTTTTTTCCACAAATGAAGAAAATAAGAAGTCAAACTGCAATGTTGTGTTGTGGCTTTAAGGAACTCTGCTGTCCAATTTGTCTTTGTGTGCTGCATTACAACAATGAGGTCCACCTCCATATTAGAAACAGAACATGATCTCTGGTGAACTGTGTGGTACTTTGACAAGATTCAGTCCCAATTAAGCAGCATATAAAAAGTGGATAATAATCTCCAAGTGTTTTTTTGCTGACTAAAAAAGTTGGGACAAAAAATGAGATGACAGTCTCATAAGTTTAATGCTGGGCACCCTGGTGGGGAAATTGTAAATATGGGTGGCAAAAAATAGTCTTAATTATAAAGACGTATTTGGTTTGTTTGTCGTAGCCAGTTCATTCCTCTCTCCTCTCCCTGCTGAGCCACAGAAACTTCAACTCAAACTGTGTCCCTACAGTATATTTCATCAAGACAAACACCCACATAAATATTCAAAAATGACTTATTTTTGTGCGATAATGGTTTAAAATCAATTATATCTGACATTTTGTGTCACTGTGTGAAACCACTGTTACTTTTTGATTTCCGAGCTGTGCATATAGAGGGCACCGTAATGAGCCACTTATCAAAGAACACTTATGCCATCAAAGACTTAGGTTACATTAAATGGAATATAGGATGTGTATATTTCTTTAATGAGCTGGCTTTGCAGGGGATGAGAGGAGGATCTCTGTGGAGAAGGCCAGGAGGACTGTGTCACATCTTTACTCTGCTTTGACTGTACGCCCTTGCCTGTGATGTGAAAGTGCAATATATACAGTATAGGTTGTGTGTGTGTGTTCACTGGAACATGATGTGCCTTTCTGGATAGTTTCTTTCACATCACTCCTACTGTAAAGTTGAAGTTGCTTCCATGGACTTGAGCAATTACAGTATGGCTTCAAAAAAGATTATTCATCATATTAGTTTTGTTACTTATTTAATCTTAGCACAATTAGTATCCTGTTTCCACTCTTGAATGGAGTTAGGCATTTAATGTCACTGTACAGTAGAGATGTGGAGCATAGTATAAGAATATGTTTTGGTGCAATGTTGTATCCATACATGGATGCCAAGTTATTATAGACTGTACAATATTAATAATGCAAATACAAGTCAAACTCTTGGTAGCCTTCTATAATAATACATTTTTTTTTTTCTCTCAGTCCACTACATACATTTTGCTGAAATAAAAGTGACTGAAGTAAGATGAGCAGACTGAAAATTAAATGTTGACTGAAATATTGTATCTTGACTTAAATATAGTGATAAGATCATATCATGGGGCCTCTGGTGAGATTCCTTGTCCTAATGTACATAGATATTTTTTTTTATAAAGGCACTTAACCGTAAAGTGTTGGCAGCAGAGATGCCAGCATGGTACTGTTACTTTATATTACATCTACCGTAATTTATTTCAACAGTATATTACATTATATTGCATCACAGTTTATGACTGTAGGATAACTGTAGGTTTTATATCAATTTTACAATATGCTAGCATGTTGCTGTTTATTTACAAAGAGTAATTAACCATACTACTTCTGCATTTAATTGCTACAAATGTGGAAAATACAATAAAATACACATTTAATCAATTATAGCAAGTCCTTCATCATTTGTACAGCTGAGTTTTTAAGACTAATAATACTTGGAACATTTGTATCAAAAACTGACAAAGCACTGCATGACTATATTTGGAAGAAACTGTTTCTAATAAACTACTGAACTCATGAGCAAAACCTCAGAGAGAAGACTTGAATCCCAGATGATGCGTGCCTGTAAAGCAAACAAACAGCAAAAACACAACTGAGCAACACAATGTCAGTTTTAGGAGTGGTTTAAAGTTACTCCTAGGAATAAAATACAGACATACCTCACCTCTCCATCTGCTGAGAGACACTTGAGTCTCCACTGCCTTTGGTAAATCTTTCCTTCACATTTGTTGTTGTCCCATTAGCTCTAGTAAAATCACAATGGCTCTATAATTCCCACCCTATAGGGACCTTCCAGCTCCTTATATCAGGTTGTTAGTGGCAGCGTTTCAACGCCATCCAGCGAAATGGTGGCTTTTTGCGTCAGTAAGTAATGCAAACAAAGCAGTGGTATTTGACGACTTCTGATTGAGAACAGGCTGGCACTGCCTCCAAAACTGCACACAGTTCACCACGTCTCATATTCAGAAAATACATTTTGTAAGGGGGTATGTAGGCGTTGCTGCTGTAGAGATAAACCTTTTCCGTAAAATGATGACCCCTAAGATTTTGTGGCAACCCACTGAATTCCATCTGTTGGCAAGTGTTGTTATAACTAGAGTGATCTCACAGTAGAAATTTTAATTATGCATCAGGGAAAACAGCCGCAAACCTAAAACCATGCTTTGTCAGAAGATTAAAAATATAACAGAGACTTTGATGGGAGTTCATTTTCCCTGCATGCCACTACTTCAGTCGTAGTTGTTAGTGTACAGCATGGCAGAGCTGCTCAGGCTGCAGCCTCTGTTATTTCATGAATTGAATTCCCTACCATTCTGATGATACATATTTGCATAGGGTCATGCGTATGCATGAGCTCTCTAAATAGTGTATGCCGTGAATGATTCAAAAGAAGCTATTTTTAGCAGTGCCACATGTTTTTTTGCTGAGAAAGCGCCAGGGGGGCTGCACTCTAATGTGACACTGTGGTTGTTTCGGTGAGAGTTGCACCTCTGGGAAAGTCCCACAGCAGGGTTGTGTCCATTAAGTAGGACAGCAATCAGCAGATATTGGGGGGTTTAATCATCACCAAACAGAGCAGTACTTTATCCACACTTTATCCATTTGTGTCTGTTTCAGCCGTAGACGCTTTCAAAGACGTGTCTTTACTGTTTGATGACTTACTCTTCTCTGTGTCTCTGCTTCCAATTTGAATGATACAGCAATTTTTAGGGTTTAGCTAGCTATTTAATGTGTCTGGACAACAGTTGTTAGAGCAAGATTTAAATATTGCAAACATCTCTCACAGGTTTGATTCCAGATTGCAGCAGCAGACTGAGCAGTAAAAAAAGAGACAATAATGGATACTATAATGGATACTTAAAACCTCTCTGCTTGTTTTTGTCAACACATATTTTGCACTTTATCGATCAAAAAGCAATAACTTCTGTGGTAAGGCAATAGGATTTATTCAAGTTATTTGCGATTTGAGCCTGGATCCACACTCCATAGCTCAGGTAACCACTTTCCTGTTTGCAAGGCGTATCTTAAATAGTCTTCTTATTGCATTTTAATTGCCCTATTCTCTCTTTATTTGGGGGAATTTTGTCGTTGGGGAGCACTTTTCAGTGAGACAATCTGGTAATATTTTGGTGAGAAATGCACATGTGTTGGAGTGCCCGATGCTCGGCTCTGTCAGTTAAATGGGCTGGAATAGAGTACAGTCTGGGAGCATGTGACGCACTCAACCTGCAGGACTGTAATTTAGCCACCCGCTCAGTGGCTCTGCCTCAATACCTCAAACTGATTGAGTGCTTCCTCCATGTGAGTGCAATGACCCGCAAAGAAGGAAAGCATGTTGTTGGTGTCTTGAAGCAACGTGTGTCTACCACAAGACTGTCGTCAGCCCTATTTAAAGAGAATAGTTTCCACAGGATGTGTTCAGTAATTGTATAGCTCACATATGTACGTAGTGATAATTATCTTATCCAGATCAGCCTTGTTTTGTGTATTTTTCACAGACATCCTCAGTGAGAAAGAAATCACTTAATGGCATCTAAAGATA
The DNA here is from genome assembly GCF_008729295.1 of Plectropomus leopardus. Lineage (NCBI taxonomy): Eukaryota > Metazoa > Chordata > Actinopteri > Perciformes > Serranidae > Plectropomus > Plectropomus leopardus. The sequence goes on from NC_056483.1 coordinate 21,836,149, forward strand.
ATTTGTCACCTATGGGATGCTGTAAGCTTAATTTTTTTATTTGCTTTCTCTCAGAGTGTTGCCAGTCTTTCACGCTGAACCCACAGGTGCACGTCATTTGCATGAAGTGGAGCGTAGGGAGGTGCGTACTCATCCTACAAAGCAGCAAGAATACAGCTGACCCTTTATATTGTAAACAATGACTGTATACATTTTCCAACCTGGCATTTTAATATTCTCTCCAATACTTTGAATTAATACCTAGTCAGAGAAGACATCATAGGACAGTAATATGACTCCAAAAATACATATCTGTCATATCTGCCATATACCTAGGGGCAGGTGTGTTGGAGGTCAACGTGGGGTCAAAGTAGAGCTGGACATTGTCACTGTGATGTAGTGTTTCCCACAAAATCAGAATATAAATATTCAGAGGTTCCGCCAGTCTGTAAGCACAGTGCTGGCGGAACTCTAAATATTTTTATATATATATATGTATGTATATATATTTCAGCAGCAGTTTGTGGAGTTTGAGTCGTAGATAATTCATCAGTCAGTCCAATCAGAGCTAATTGGATCAGATTGATGAATGATGGGAACAGCTGCTGAAGAGGAAGAGAAAGCAAAATTTTTAGACTCAGCACAATGAGTGGTGAAGTTTCACTTTCACTGCACCTGGCTTTCTGCTGCTCCATCTGTGCCCAGAGTACACTCTGTGTAGAGAGAGTATGATTCAATGAATAACCCACCGGTGTGTATATATATATATATATATATATATATATATATATATATATATAGCAGTGCACCTAATAAATTGTCCAGCTATAAAAATAAAGAAACCTGTGATGTCAACTTGCACACAAACACCTTGGTGAACACTGCGGTATTGCATTCAGGGTTTTTCCTTTAGCTGTTTATACATCACAAAAATATTGCTATATTGATATTCAGCGTTATCGCATTTTCAATATCGCATTTTTTCCTGCAGCCTCAGGTCAAACCCTAGGATAGCTTTTAAAGATCACCTACAGTACCAGTTATATCACCTGCTCACAGCCATAAGATGTAAAGTCAATCAGTCAATAAAGAGAGTGTGACCCTGCATGCTGCTCAGCCACCATATTGACATCCTCAATGAGGTCAAATTGATCCTTCCATTTACTTTAACTCAACTTAATGAATTTCACAACTTAATTTAATCTGTCTGACATGCATGTAGGAGAAACGACAGTGATTCCATCCCCATCGATGTGTGATCATGTCATAACAAACACCTTATGTTAGTAACATGATGTCAGATGTTTGGGAAACTATGACTTTACTATAGGACTTTTTTATCAGCACTGTAATTAACCCATGGATCTTTGTGTTAACACAGGGGTGTCAAATGTGACTTTGTTGTCCTTGTTGAACAAATGTGCTCATTCTCAAGCAGCTAATCTATATCAGACTAATCTATTTTTCCTGCTGCTGCTGGGAGACATCGATTTGGCTATTTGTAACGCTCTACATAACTGTAGTTGGTCTCAAGTCAATTTTGGTGTGTCTTTGAAATGACATGATACTCTTCTGTGGAACTCAAGAACAGCCTCACAATTGATTTTAGGTCAGACTGAAAATTTTTTTAGGATTAACAAAAAACATATGAGTTTGAATTTTGTTGTTTTGGATATAACATTTTTTTTTTCTGCAGCGTTAGTATAACTTTTTGATTTAGTTGTCTTAACGTTCATGCAAACGATGAAAGAAAGAAAAAAAATGTTAGAATAAGTGTTGAAACAAAGGAGACTTTGGCTCACCACTGCTGTTTATACCTAGTGTATAAACAAGCAAATAGAAATATCTAAAAGAGCAGCTTGTCACAATACAGTAAAATACAGTATTTCTTTTATGAGAAAACATTTGTCATCATCATTTTCACCTGTTCATTATCAACTGGATTCTGCTATGTGCGTGCGTGTGTGTGCGTGCGTGCGTGTGTGCGTGCGTGCGTGCGTGCGTGCGTGCGTGCGTGCGTGCGTGTGTGTTGCTGCTTAGCAGGGACTGGCTAACTGAATCTGTCCGGCTTTAATTCACACCCAGGCAGGAAGGCTTCTCAATCTTGCTGTTTGATTAAACGCCTTTTACCACTGCTGGCAGGCTACTTCTCTGTCTTCAGCCCTCAAACACACACACACACACACACACACACACACACACACACACACACACACACACACACACACACACACACACACACACACACACACACACACACACACGATCAATGGCAGACTTTTGTGTTAAAAAGTGTGAAAGAGGGTTCAGTGAGAGTGACATAAAGATAGAGATTGAGAGGGGTCATGCCAAAGCGAGACAGGAAAGGAAGAAAGGATGGATAGTGGCAGGAATTAAAGAGAGGAATAACAGAGAAGAAGGTAGGGAAAGAATGACGTAAAACACTGACAGGAAAAGGAAAGTAAGTGTGGAGGAGTAGACAAAAACTAGGAAAGGGCGTAAAAATAAATAAAAAAAGACAAGGAAGTCAAAAAGAAAAGGGGAAAGAATGTTACCAAAAGAGAGAGAGTGTGGGAGAGAGGGTAAAGACAGGACTAAAAAGGAAGAGAGGACCACATTGGAGTGAAAGTTCAAAGAGCAGCAGATGAAGGATGAGAGGGGCCAAGGGACCACACAGGCTGCTCCCCACCCTTTACCACTGAGTCTGTCCCTCCCTTCATGTCTACATTTCTCACAAATCCTGTCATCTGACATATGTATCCTCCTTCTTTTTTCTCCATCTGTTTTCTCCTCTCTTTCTCTCCCTTGCCTTTATCCTCTGTAATTTCTCTTTTCTGTGTTTTCTCCCCTCTTGTCCCCTCTTGTTGTCCTCCCCTGCTCTCTGTCTCTATGACCCATTTCCTTGGCCCTGGCCCCATTAATCACAGTGTTGTGGGCTTGGCCCGCCTGCCTCACTGCCTGGCTGCCCTTCCTCATCATAGCAGGTAATTGAATCAGAGGGCTCAAGGTCCCAACAAGAAGCAACCATTGATTGGGTGCTCATTTACCCTGCTTACGTATGACCTGGTTGCGTTTCCGACTTGGCCGCCGTGGTTGGTTGGGTGTGGTGGTTGTCTGATAATGTAGATCTATCAGTATTTACCAGAGCAAATATCTGTCTGACAAGAAAGGTGCTTTTTAATTTAGTTCTCCACTAGGGCTGTGAGGTATGGATCTTTTTTTACTGCAGTGACAAAGCATATTCCTGTGTTTTGGCAGTTTGTGTTGACTGCAGACAGAGAGAGGAAGAGCATTTGTCAATTACTTTTTTATGTCATACGGAAAGAAAATTGCGGTGATAATGATAATGAGCTCCCGTGGAAGGCATCACATGACTGCAGTATCACGGTGTTGCAGTCATGCAGCCATAACAGCCCTATTCTGTAGTAAATATGTGGATGCATTAGGACAGGGCTGACTATTCTAGTTTCATAATATATACTAATTTTGCGTCTGCATTGAAGTACAATTATGTACTCCTAACTACAAAACATACTTTTGCTCCTGTTACGGGCCATCCACACTGAACTCTATAACTATAGTCATAACTATAATGGTAACGATGTGAGCATCTTCACTGATGAATGATAATGTTATGTACACAGCAGCGCAGAGCATGTTTTTTCATTCATCCTTTCATCCTTTGGTATGATTCAATATCAGTTTGCTGACATTCTGGCAGTGGTGGTAAAAGAGGTTTGGCTGCATGTCTCTGGTAAAAGTATTATTTTTTGTTTATTTATTTATTTATCTGCAGCCCAATCATAGGTAATATGGCCGTATAACAGTGATTTAGTGATTCATATTAAGGTGTTGTTTTTAATCAACACTAAGGACTTTTTTCTGTCATCTTCTCTGATAGCAGTCAACAGCACCATCCACTGGCCAGACTCTGCTATAGTCAAAGAGACAAATCAATTATTAATGACTAAAGACTAAGAAAACCAAACAGTAAAATAGTCTGCAGCTTCATACATCTTTTTCAACATAAAAACAGACATTTTCTGCTCCAAATTAGTTGTTAGGATCTATGTTGGATGTGACGTATATATAAGACAGATTCTGATTGGTTGTTAGTATTTCTATCATTCATGAAATCGCTCCAGGATTGATCCAAACCATATCGTTCACCATTTTTGTTGTTGTTATAGTTGTAGTGCAGGCTCTGCCATCCACTTGAGTTGGAGCGATTTTTAAAAGTATAGTTATAGTTACAGTTATCGCTCTTGGTTTGGACAGCCCTTTAGTGTAATATCATAACTCACCTGTAAGAGTAAGGTTTGTCCAAAAATGGACAAAAGCATTGTTACCGTCTCAAGCCTTCAGTTTTATTTACAAAAAAAAAAATGTATATTAGTGTTTATATTTTGTATTACAAGCTCGCAAATTGGCTTTTAAGATAGAGCAACATATATCAAGCCCCGGACTTTTTTTGTCATCATCGCATCTTTAAAAAAAATATTGTGATGGTTTAAGTTTGAGTTTTGCAGAAAAAATAGACAACTGAAAATTTTAGCTGAAAAATGGGAAAAATTCTTGCCGTCTCAGTGTTTGCTTTCAGTGTTAATTTAGATTGTCAACAGATCTGATCTGTGCTGTTTGTTAGTGTTTTTGTAATTCCACCACTCGGAGTCACCTTAATTACAAATGTCCAAATCCTACACATTTTATCTTGAATTTACCTTTAGTTCAGTTGGTACATACAAATACAAATTTGCATTTCAAACATGGAGAATATTGTATTGGTTGGATCAAATTTTATACATCTTAGGACTATAAAATTATTTCTTAGTAAAACAAACAGGGGTTGTAGTGCCTGTACTGAATTTTTTGAAAATAAATATCTTTGGCTCAAATTTACTTGCTTCAGATGCACCCAGTGTTATGTCTTACCCCACCTGGGAGATGGTCACATCCAGATTGTGTTAGCGAGGCAGTCAGGGACCCACCTCGGGCCGATCCATCAAAGGGCGTGGAGGGGGTAGGGGCGGGCCAAGGGAATGGGCTCATCTCAGGAGGCAGTGAAGTGAACCACGGAAAACACAGAGGTACTCTGTCACTGACACACACACACACACAGCCTGTGTTGTTCAGCCCCACAGCGCCGCCCCAAGCTAGTTTCCATTATTTTGTACGATGTATTCTCACCGAGTGTCTACTGTAGAAGCACTCATACTATATTGAAGCTGTCTGGGTGTGTGAGCCTGCTGTTAGCTCCACCAGTCAGGAGTCATTTAACACTGGCTTGTTGCCAGAGACGCAAATCATAATAAACTGCAATCTAATGATCAATCTATGTTAAGGTGGTTGTGCTTTAACAATATCACACAGGGATTACACAAGGCGTGTCAGGCACACGCTTTAACTGTGGTGAAGCACACATGCACAAACACAAATACAGACACGTGCATGCACACACACACATGTACTTCCTAAATCACTCATAAGGTCAACACAAACACCGTGACCAGGAAATCAATAGCTGCCTCAATCTGCCACATCTCTCTCTCTCTCTCTGTCTCACACACACACACTCACCAATGCGATTACCTGCGGTAGTATTACCTCTTGAGACCACAGAGCCTCTCCAGAGATTAGCCCGGTGTCGGCTCAGCAGCGGCCGCCAGGGAACGGAAACCGAGGATGCCATTTACACCCAGTCATTATCCATGACCCTGGTCCAGACCTTGAGCCCTGCAGAAATATCATGGTAAATACCAGCAGAGCAGTGCTGCAACAAGACCGCAGCAGCTCAATATAGAGAATCCTTCAGATGCACCCAAGGAGATCAAACAAATATCCACATACTGTATATACACAGCTAAACACTGTCACATCCATGGAGAGAGGCAATTTAGCTTCTCTTCAGTCTTCACTAACTGTACAATATTGAGTTGTTTTGCAGTACACCGGTTTGCAGATTTGTGTGTGTGAAGAGAGAACCAAGAGAAAAAGAATTAAGACAAGATTCTTCTGAATTTATGTACCTTCTGTTGAGGGGCCGCCAGGCAAGATGCTTGTACTTTAATGGAGCTGCTTTGTGGCTAACAAGAGTTTATTTACAAGGGTAAATTTGGTGTACATTTTTTTTCAACAAGTTTCTTGTGTTTCTGTGTCTGAAGCACCTTCAACACTTCCTGTTCAAGGTAGGAATATCGTGTTGTTACGCCCCTCATTGTTCTGTGTACAAGGTACAATTGTGGAATAGGGGACATAGTTGTCTCGCCTTTTAGCCTGCAACAGAGGTACAAACAGCACCAATATGGTGTCTTTGTAAACGGGACAGCCAGTAAAACAGGATTATGGGTAGGACAGGTGGGACGTTTTGACGATGTGCTATGTGTGTGACCCACTGCGAGAGATTTACAGAGTAACTAACAGCAGTTAGCAGCTAACTTAAGATGAAGATCAGCATTGAAAACATCTGTGAATTGAGCGGAAAAAACAGAGATTTGGGAGGGCAAGATCAGCCGACGTATTACAGAGAGGGTAAATCATTGTTATTTTCATTGATTGTTTATAAAGTGCTGCAGACGTGTATATTATGACACACTAGAAGCTGGTGCTGTTGTGGTCATCGTGCCTCTTTTGATTCCATGTTGCCGGCATGCTGTCAAAAATCACACACTGAAGTGGAATAATGCCACTGTTTTTTGGTTGTGTGTAGAATGCAAAGGAGGTATAAAGAAGGTACTTTGTATCAAGTGATCTCTTTGTTAAAAAAATCTTCAGAGACTAACTGGAGCAACATCTTCTTGAAGAGGTTCAGAAGTTATAGAGCCTGTTATTTATATAGGCTGTTGACTTGAGCGATAGTTATTTGTGGGCTTTCTAGTCAGACAAAAAGGATCTAATTTTTTAACAAAAAATGTCTATCTCAGTAGGGGTGCTTCCATAAATGGTCAGACACTTCAAATAATAATCTGAAACTATAAGTGTCAAAAATATGCACTTTTAGTGGACGTACATTGAAGGTCCACAAATGCCCCAAACGGTTACATTCTATCCTGTTTTGCTGCTGGCAGTTTCAGCTCTCTCTTTCTCAATGCTGGACCAGTTTCAGTAGTTTTTCCCATTAGTCATTTAGATAAAAAAGCATTGCCAAACAGGGTTGTAAAAAAGCAACCAAACTTATCCTTTAAGACTAGTGAAATTCTAAAGATAAACAGTAAGAATTTTAAATGCCTTTTTATTGCTTTACATAAAGAAAACACAGAATTTTAAAAGTAACAGCACAATGGATCACAGACAGAGCTTTCTACTTGGACATGAACATAGAGGTGTGTGTGTGTGTGTGTGTGTGTGTGTGTGTGTGTGTGTGTGTGTGTGTGTGTGTGTGTGTGTGTGTGTGTGTGTGTGTGTGTGTGTGTGATGTCTGTCCATTGGCTTGTGAGTCGACCATCTGCATGTGCAGCTTGCACTGAGGTGCTCATGGTCTCAAGGTGTCTGGTTCATTCGTGTGTCAACAAACGACTCCAAAGTGCACACATACACACAATTATACAAACAAATATATCAAGTTAATACACCTAAATTCCTGAAGACACACATACACACATGTCTATGGAAGCATTGCTTCGTTTACTCTAAATCGGCGTCCCCACGAACACAATGGTGGCTAAAGTTTCTCCCCAGCCTGCCGCTCTAACTCCAATGCTGCTCCGCTCCAGGGGCGTATCATTTGGCGTGGCAGATTCTGGTGGCTTCTATGGTTAGATGACCAAGTCATACCTGCATGATAATGTTACACTTGGAGGAGAAGACGGAAGAGGGAGTGAATTACCTAGAAGTGATACAGGATGTGTCATCCTGTGTGTCATGGAACTTATGCAGTGAATGACAGTGGTGATTATCAAAAGGCCATCAAAGAATTACAATCATTAAAACATATTTTTCTTTTAGAAGAACATTAGGTGTATGGAGAGTTTGAAGTATGTTAGGTTTTTGAAGTGTGTCACAACTTGGCTCCTTCAAGGACCATTCCTCTGTTTTTCATGGTTTTTGCAGGTATAGCTCACTTTACAGCACACAAAGGTTAGATCAGGTCACTTTTCACTTTTGTTGTTGTCAAATTTACATTAGTGTTGCGTAGTAAGCCCTGAGTCAAGTCCAAAAATAGTCAGACACATAACCTCCTGTATAACACACAGGGGCATTGTAGTGTGTGTGTGTGTGTGTGTGTGTGTGTATATATATATAATGTATAATGGTGAAATAATGAGTCCTAAAATGAGGAAGTCTTTTTGAAGCTTTTTTGCACAGTCTGTGGGTTTTTTTTGAATGGGTTTTTGGTAAAATGCTTAAATAAGGTCTGTGGTTAACACAGGCTAAAGGTATTTAGAACTTTTGTTCTACAACATAAAATATGTCCGTATAAATCCAAAATTTTTCAACTTTTAAGATTTTACACATCTTAAAAAAGGCAGTTACTACCAAGTGGCTAAATCACACTGCTTGTTTGGGGCGATAGATGTCATCACACTGTACACTGAAACTACTAGTGAGACTAGTAATTGACATAGCCATGATCATTAGCTAGATCAGGTCACGCTAACAGAGGGGAGTTTTGTAGAAAATTAAGAGACCAGGTATACATCCGCGCTTAAACAACAAAGTGAAATTGGTGCCTTGCTCACTGTATAGACCCAACTTAGTGAATAGTTTATCGCACGATAATTTCCTTATCGCGCGATAAGAATCCCGCGTTAACGCAACACGTTAACGCCGTTAACGGCCCAGCACTAGTATTTATATTTCTATATAGATATATTGATATAGATGCATAATTTATACTGAATACAAGTGTGTCTTAAGTGTGTCTGTGTCTTCACAGATAAACACCAGTTTGTGTATTTTTAAGTGTAAACCAAATCGCCAGAAGCTAAAAGCTCTTGTTAGGCTATCAAAGCACAACATCGCGGTCACACGACTTAAATGTCACCACCCTGAATCGTCCAACTTCTGATATGATTTAGCACTCTTAATTTTCTACAAAACTCCCCTCTGTTAGCGTGACCTGATCTAGCTAATGATCATGGCTATGTCAATTACTAGTCTCACTAGTAGTTTCAGTGTACAGTGTGATGACATCTATCGCCCCAAACAAGCAGTGTGATTTAGCCACTTGGTAGTAACTGCCTTTTTTAAGATGTGTAAAATCTTAAAAGTTGAAAAATTTTGGATTTATATGGACATATTTTATGTTGTAGAACAAAAGTTCGAAATACCTTTAGCCTGTGTTAACCACAGACCTTATTTAAGGCATTTTACCAAAAACCCATTCAAAAAAAAAACCCACAGACTGTGCAAAAAAGCTTCAAAAAGACTTCCTCATTTTAGGACTCATTATTTCACCATTATACATTATATATATATACACACACACACACACACTACAATGCCCCTGTGTGTTATACAGGAGGTTATGTGTCTGACTATTTTTGGACTTGACTCAGGGCTTACTACGCAACACTAATGTAAATTTGACAACAACAAAAGTGAAAAGTGACCTGATCTAACCTTTGTGTGCTGTAAAGTGAGCTATACCTGCAAAAACCATGAAAAACAGAGGAATGGTCCTTGAAGGAGCCAAGTTGTGACACACTTCAAAAACCTAACATACTTCAAACTCTCCATACACCTAATGTTCTTCTAAAAGAAAAATATGTTTTAATGATTGTAATTCTTTGATGGCCTTTTGATAATCACCACTGTCATTCACTGCATAAGTTCCATGACACACAGGATGACACATCCTGTATCACTTCTAGGTAATTCACTCCCTCTTCCGTCTTCTCCTCCAAGTGTAACATTATCATGCAGGTATGACTTGGTCATCTAACCATAGAAGCCACCAGAATCTGCCATCGCCAAATGATACGCCCCTGGAGCGGAGCAGCATTGGAGTTAGAGCGGCAGGCTGGGGAGAAACTTTAGCCACCATTGTGTTCGTGGGGACGCCGATTTAGAGTAAACGAAGCAATGCTTCCATAGACATGTGTGTATGTGTGTCTTCAGGACTTTAGGTGTATTAACTTGATATATTTGTTTGTATAATTGTGTGTATGTGTGCACTTTGGAGTCGTTTGTTGACACACGAATGAACCAGACACCTTGAGACCATGAGCACCTCAGTGCAAGCTGCACATGCAGATGGTCGACTCACAAGCCAATGGACAGACATCACACACACACACACACACACACACACACACACACACACACACACACACACACACACACACACACACACACCTCTATGTTCATGTCCAAGTAGAAAGCTTTGTCTGTGATCCATTGTGCTGTTACTTTTAAAATTCTGTGTTTTCTTCATGTAAAGCAATAAAAAGGCATTTAAAATTCTTACTGTTTATCTTTAGAATTTCACTAGTCTTAAAGGATAAGTTTGGTTGCTTTTTTACAACCCTGTTTGGCAATGCTTTTTTATCTAAATGACTAATGGGAAAAACTACTGAAACTGGTCCAGCATTGAGAAAGAGAGAGCTGAAACTGCCAGCAGCAAAACAGGATAGAATGTAACCGTTTGGGGCATTTGTGGACCTTCAATGTACGTCCACTAAAAGTGCATATTTTTGACACTTATAGTTTCAGATTATTATTTGAAGTGTCTGACCATTTATGGAAAGCACCCCTACTGAGATAGACATTTTTTGTTAAAAAATTAGATCCTTTTTGTCTGACTAGAAAGCCCACAAATAACTATCGCTCAAGTCAACAGCCTATATAAATAACAGGCTCTATAACTTCTGAACCTCTTCAAGAAGATGTTGCTCCAGTTAGTCTCTGAAGATTTTTTTAACAAAGAGATCACTTGATACAAAGTACCTTCTTTATACCTCCTTTGCATTCTACACACAACCAAAAAACAGTGGCATTATTCCACTTCAGTGTGTGATTTTTGACAGCATGCCGGCAACATGGAATCAAAAGAGGCACGATGACCACAACAGCACCAGCTTCTAGTGTGTCATAATATACACGTCTGCAGCACTTTATAAACAATCAATGAAAATAACAATGATTTACCCTCTCTGTAATACGTCGGCTGATCTTGCCCTCCCAAATCTCTGTTTTTTCCGCTCAATTCACAGATGTTTTCAGATGCTGATCTTCATCTTAAGTTAGCTGCTAACTGCTGTTAGTTACTCTGTAAATCTCTCGCAGTGGGTCACACACATAGCACATCGTCAAAACGTCCCACCTGTCCTACCCATAATCCTGTTTTACTGGCTGTCCCGTTTACAAAGACACCATATTGGTGCTGTTTGTACCTCTGTTGCAGGCTAAAAGGCGAGACAACTATGTCCCCTATTCCACAATTGTACCTTGTACACAGAACAATGAGGGGCGTAACAACACGATATTCCTACCTTGAACAGGAAGTGTTGAAGGTGCTTCAGACACAGAAACACAAGAAACTTGTTGAAAAAAAATGTACACCAAATTTACCCTTGTAAATAAACTCCTGTTAGCCACAAAGCAGCTCCATTAAAGTACAAGCATCTTGCCTGGCGGCCCCTCAACAGAAGGTACATAAATTCAGAAGAATCTTGTCTTAATTCTTTTTCTCTTGGTTCTCTCTTCACACACACAAATCTGCAAACCGGTGTACTGCAAAACAACTCAATATTGTACAGTTAGTGAAGACTGAAGAGAAGCTAAATTGCCTCTCTCCATGGATGTGACAGTGTTTAGCTGTGTATATACAGTATGTGGATATTTGTTTGATCTCCTTGGGTGCATCTGAAGGATTCTCTATATTGAGCTGCTGCGGTCTTGTTGCAGCACTGCTCTGCTGGTATTTACCATGATATTTCTGCAGGGCTCAAGGTCTGGACCAGGGTCATGGATAATGACTGGGTGTAAATGGCATCCTCGGTTTCCGTTCCCTGGCGGCCGCTGCTGAGCCGACACCGGGCTAATCTCTGGAGAGGCTCTGTGGTCTCAAGAGGTAATACTACCGCAGGTAATCGCATTGGTGAGTGTGTGTGTGTGAGACAGAGAGAGAGAGAGATGTGGCAGATTGAGGCAGCTATTGATTTCCTGGTCACGGTGTTTGTGTTGACCTTATGAGTGATTTAGGAAGTACATGTGTGTGTGTGCATGCACGTGTCTGTATTTGTGTTTGTGCATGTGTGCTTCACCACAGTTAAAGCGTGTGCCTGACACGCCTTGTGTAATCCCTGTGTGATATTGTTAAAGCACAACCACCTTAACATAGATTGATCATTAGATTGCAGTTTATTATGATTTGCGTCTCTGGCAACAAGCCAGTGTTAAATGACTCCTGACTGGTGGAGCTAACAGCAGGCTCACACACCCAGACAGCTTCAATATAGTATGAGTGCTTCTACAGTAGACACTCGGTGAGAATACATCGTACAAAATAATGGAAACTAGCTTGGGGCGGCGCTGTGGGGCTGAACAACACAGGCTGTGTGTGTGTGTGTGTCAGTGACAGAGTACCTCTGTGTTTTCCGTGGTTCACTTCACTGCCTCCTGAGATGAGCCCATTCCCTTGGCCCGCCCCTACCCCCTCCACGCCCTTTGATGGATCGGCCCGAGGTGGGTCCCTGACTGCCTCGCTAACACAATCTGGATGTGACCATCTCCCAGGTGGGGTAAGACATAACACTGGGTGCATCTGAAGCAAGTAAATTTGAGCCAAAGATATTTATTTTCAGAAAATATTCAGTACAGGCACTACACCCCCTGTTTGTTTTACTAAGAAATAATTTTATAGTCCTAAGATGTATAAAATTTGATCCAACCAATACAATATTCTCCATGTTTGAAATGCAAATTTGTATTTGTATGTACCAACTGAACTAAAGGTAAATTCAAGATAAAATGTGTAGGATTTGGACATTTGTAATTAAGGTGACTCCGAGTGGTGGAATTACAAAAACACTAACAAACAGCACAGATCAGATCTGTTGACAATCTAAATTAACACTGAAAGCAAACACTGAGACGGCAAGAATTTTTCCCATTTTTCAGCTAAAATTTTCAGTTGTCTATTTTTTCTGCAAAACTCAAACTTAAACCATCACAATATTTTTTTTAAAGATGCGATGATGACAAAAAAAGTCCGGGGCTTGATATATGTTGCTCTATCTTAAAAGCCAATTTGCGAGCTTGTAATACAAAATATAAACACTAATATACATTTTTTTTTTTGTAAATAAAACTGAAGGCTTGAGACGGTAACAATGCTTTTGTCCATTTTTGGACAAACCTTACTCTTACAGGTGAGTTATGATATTACACTAAAGGGCTGTCCAAACCAAGAGCGATAACTGTAACTATAACTATACTTTTAAAAATCGCTCCAACTCAAGTGGATGGCAGAGCCTGCACTACAACTATAACAACAACAAAAATGGTGAACGATATGGTTTAGATCAATCCTGGAGCGATTTCATGAATGATAGAAATACTAACAACCAATCAGAATCTGTCTTATATATACGTCACATCCAACATAGATCCTAACAACTAATTTGGAGCAGAAAATGTCTGTTTTTATGTTGAAAAAGATGTATGAAGCTGCAGACTATTTTACTGTTTGGTTTTCTTAGTCTTTAGTCATTAATAATTGATTTGTCTCTTTGACTATAGCAGAGTCTGGCCAGTGGATGGTGCTGTTGACTGCTATCAGAGGAAGATGACAGAAAAAAGTCCTTAGTGTTGATTAAAAACAACACCTTAATATGAATCACTAAATCACTGTTATACGGCCATATTACCTATGATTGGGCTGCAGATAAATAAATAAATAAACAAAAAATAATACTTTTACCAGAGACATGCAGCCAAACCTCTTTTACCACTGCCAGAATGTCAGCAAACTGATATTGAATCATACCAAAGGATGAAAGGATGAATAAAACATGCTCTGCGCTGCTGTGTACATAACATTATCATTCATCAGTGAAGATGCTCACATCGTTACCATTATAGTTATGACTATAGTTATAGAGTTCAGTGTGGATGGCCCGTAACAGGAGCAAAAGTATGTTTAGTAGTTAGGAGTACATTAGTAATATATTATGAAACTAGAATAGTCAGCCCTGTCCTAATGCATCCACATATTTACTACAGAATAGGGCTGTTATGGCTGCATGACTGCAACACCGATACTGCAGTCATGTGATGCCTTCCACGGGAGCTCATTATCATTATCACCGCAATTTTCTTTCCGTATGACATAAAAAAGTAATTGACAAATGCTCTTCCTCTCTCTGTCTGCAGTCAACACAAACTGCCAAAACACAGGAATATGCTTTGTCACCGCAGTAAAAAAAGATCCATACCATCACAGCCCTAGTGGAGAACTAAATTAAAAAGCACCTTTCTTGTCAGACAGATATTTGCTCTGGTAAATACTGATAGATCTACATTATCAGACAACCACCACACCATAACCAACCACGGCGGCCAAGTCGGAAACGCAACCAGGTCATACGTAAGCAGGGTAAATGAGCACCCAATCAATGGTTGCTTCTTGTTGGGACCTTGAGCCCTCTCTGATTCAATTACCTGCTATGATGAGGAAGGGCAGCCAGGCAGTGAGGCAGGCGGGCCAAGCCCACAACACTGTGATTAATGGGGCCAGGGCCAAGGAAATGGGTCATAGAGACAGAGAGCAGGGGAGGACAACAGAGAAGGAGGGACAAGAGGGGAGAAAACACAGAAAAGAGAAATTACAGAGGGAAAAAGAAGGAGGATACATATGTCAGATGACAGGATTTGTGAGAAATGTAGACATGAAGGGAGGGACAGACTCAGTGGTAAAGGTGTGGGAGCAGCCTGTGTGGTCCCTTGGCCCCTCTCATCCTTCATCTGCTGCTCTTTGAACTTTCACTCCAATGTGGTCCTCTCTTCCTTTTTAGTCCTGTCTTTACCCTCTCTCCCACACTCTCTCTCTTTTGGTAACATTCTTTCCCCTTTTCTTTTTGACTTCCTTGTCTTTTTTTATTTATTTTTACGCCCTTTCCTAGTTTTTGTCTACTCCTCCACACTTACTTTCCTTTTCCTGTCACTGTTTTACGTCATTCTTTCCCTACCTTCTTCTCTGTTATTCCTCTCTTTAATTCCTGCCACTATCCATCCTTTCTTCCTTTCCTGTCTCGCTTTGGCATGACCCCTCTCAATCTCTATCTTTATGTCACTCTCACTGAACCCTCTTTCACACTTTTTAACACAAAAGTCTGCCATTGATCGTGTGTGTGTGTGTGTGTGTGTGTGTGTGTTTGAGGGCTGAAGACAGAGAAGTAGCCTGCCAGCAGTGGTAAAAGGCGTTTAATCAAACAGCAAGATTGAGAAGCCTTCCTGCCTGGGTGTGAATTAAAGCCGGACAGATTCAGTTAGCCAGTCCCTGCTAAGCAGCAACATGCACGCACGCACGCACGCACGCACGCACGCACACACACATGCACGCACGCACGCATGCACATAGCAGAATCCAGTTGATAATGAACAGGTGAAGAATGATGACAAATGTTTTCTCATAAAAGAAATACTGTATTTTACTGTATTGTGACAAGCTGCTCTTTTAGATATTTCTATTTGCTTGTTTATACACTAGGTATAAACAGCAGTGGTGAGCCAAAGTCTCCTTTGTTTCAACACTTATTCTAACTTTTTTTTCTTTCTTTCATCGTTTGCATGAACGTTAAGACAACTAAATCAAAAAGTTATACTAACGCTGCAGAAATAAAAATTATATCTAAAACAACAAAATTCAAACTCATATGTTTTTTGTTAATCCTAAAACATTTTCAGTCTGACCTAAAATCAATTGTGAGGCTGTTCTTGAGTTCCACAGAAGAGTATCATGTCATTTCAAAGACACACCAAAATTTACTTGAGACCAACTACAGTTATGTAGAGCGTTACAAATAGCCAAATCGATGTCTCCCAGCAGCAGCACGGAAAAATAGATTAGTCTGATATAGATTAGCTGCTTGAGAATGAGCACATTTGTTCAACAAGGACAACAAAGTCACATTTGACACCCCTGTGTTAACACAAAGATCCATGGGTTAATTACAGTGCTGATAAAAAGTCCTATAGTAAAGTCATAGTTTCCCAAACATCTGACATCATGTTACTAACATAAGGTGTTTGTTATGACATGATCATCATCGATGGGGATGGAATCACTGTCGTTTCTCCTACATGCATGTCAGACAGATTAAATTAAGTTGTGAAATTCATTAAGTTGAGTTAAAGTAAATGGAAGGATCAATTTGACCTCATTGATGATGTCAATATGGTGGCTTCAGCAGCATGCAGGGTCACACTCTCTTTATTGACTGATTGACTTTACATCTTATGGCTGTGAGCAGGTGATATAACTGGTACTGTAGGTGATCTTTAAAAGCTATCCTAGGGTTTGACCTGAGGCTGCAGGAAAAAATGCGATATTGAAAATGCGATAACGCTGAATATCAATATAGCAATATTTTTGTGATGTATAAACAGCTAAAGGAAAAACCCTGAATGCAATACCGCAGTGTTCACCAAGGTGTTTGTGTGCAAGTTGACATCACAGGTTTCTTTATTTTTATAGCTGGACAATTTATTAGGTGCACTGCTATATATGTATATATATATATATATATATATATATATATATATATACACACCGGTGGGTTATTCATTGAATCATACTCTCTCTACACAGAGTGTACTCTGGGCACAGATGGAGCAGCAGAAAGCCAGGTGCAGTGAAAGTGAAACTTCACCACTCATTGTGCTGAGTCTAAAAATTTGCTTTCTCTTCCTCTTCAGCAGCTGTTCCCATCATTCATCAATCTGATCCAATCAGCTCTGATTGGACTGACTGATGAATTATCTACGACTCAAACTCCACAAACTGCTGCTGAAAAATATATATACATATATATATATATAAAAAGAATATTTAGAGTTCCGCCAGCACTGTGCTTACAGACTCGCAAAAACCTCTGAATATATTATATATTCTGATTTTGTGGGAAACACTACATCACAGTGACAATGTCCAGCTCTACTTTGACCCCACTCTGACCTCCAACACACCTGCCCCTAGGTTTATGGCAGATATGACAGATATGATATTTTTGGAGTCATATTACTGTCCTATGATGTCCTTCTCTGACTAGGTATTAATTCAAAGTATTGGTAGAGAATATTAAAATGCCAGGTTGGAAAATGTATACAGTCATTGTTTACAATATAAAGGGTCAGCTGTATTCTTGCTGCTTTGTAGGATGAGTAATAGAATGCACCTCATCCTACGCTCCACTTCATGCAAATGACGTGCACCTGTGGGTTCAGCGTGAAAGACTGGCAACACTCTGAGAGAAAGCAAATAAAAAATTAAGCTTACAGCATCCCATAGGTGACAAATTATCTTTAGATGCCATTAAGTGATTTCTTTCTCACTGAGGATGTCTGTGAAAAATACACAAAACAAGGCTGATCTGGATAAGATAATTATCACTACGTACATATGTGAGCTATACAATTACTGAACACATCCTGTGGAAACTATTCTCTTTAAATAGGGCTGACGACAGTCTTGTGGTAGACACACGTTGCTTCAAGACACCAACAACATGCTTTCCTTCTTTGCGGGTCATTGCACTCACATGGAGGAAGCACTCAATCAGTTTGAGGTATTGAGGCAGAGCCACTGAGCGGGTGGCTAAATTACAGTCCTGCAGGTTGAGTGCGTCACATGCTCCCAGACTGTACTCTATTCCAGCCCATTTAACTGACAGAGCCGAGCATCGGGCACTCCAACACATGTGCATTTCTCACCAAAATATTACCAGATTGCCTCACTGAAAAGTGCTCCCCAACGACAAAATTCCCCCAAATAAAGAGAGAATAGGGCAATTAAAATGCAATAAGAAGACAATTTAAGATACGCCTTGCAAACAGGAAAGTGGTTACCTGAGCTATGGAGTGTGGATCCAGGCTCAAATCGCAAATAACTTGAATAAATCCTATTGCCTTACCACAGAAGTTATTGCTTTTTGATCGATAAAGTGCAAAATATGTGTTGACAAAAACAAGCAGAGAGGTTTTAAGTATCCATTATAGTATCCATTATTGTCTCTTTTTTTACTGCTCAGTCTGCTGCTGCAATCTGGAATCAAACCTGTGAGAGATGTTTGCAATATTTAAATCTTGCTCTAACAACTGTTGTCCAGACACATTAAATAGCTAAAACCTAAAAATTGCTGTATCATTCAAATTGGAAGCAGAGACACAGAGAAGAGTAAGTCATCAAACAGTAAAGACACGTCTTTGAAAGCGTCTACGGCTGAAACAGACACAAATGGATAAAGTGTGGATAAAGTACTGCTCTGTTTGGTGATGATTAAACCCCCCAATATCTGCTGATTGCTGTCCTACTTAATGGACACAACCCTGCTGTGGGACTTTCCCAGAGGTGCAACTCTCACCGAAACAACCACAGTGTCACATTAGAGTGCAGCCCCCCTGGCGCTTTCTCAGCAAAAAAACATGTGGCACTGCTAAAAATAGCTTCTTTTGAATCATTCACGGCATACACTATTTAGAGAGCTCATGCATACGCATGACCCTATGCAAATATGTATCATCAGAATGGTAGGGAATTCAATTCATGAAATAACAGAGGCTGCAGCCTGAGCAGCTCTGCCATGCTGTGTACACTAACAACTACGACTGAAGTAGTGGCATGCAGGGAAAATGAACTCCCATCAAAGTCTCTGTTATATTTTTAATCTTCTGACAAAGCATGGTTTTAGGTTTGCGGCTGTTTTCCCTGATGCATAATTAAAATTTCTACTGTGAGATCACTCTAGTTATAACAACACTTGCCAACAGATGGAATTCAGTGGGTTGCCACAAAATCTTAGGGGTCATCATTTTACGGAAAAGGTTTATCTCTACAGCAGCAACGCCTACATACCCCCTTACAAAATGTATTTTCTGAATATGAGACGTGGTGAACTGTGTGCAGTTTATTGCCAGCCTGTTCTCAATCAGAAGTCGTCAAATACCACTGCTTTGTTTGCATTACTTACTGACGCAAAAAGCCACCATTTCGCTGGATGGCGTTGAAACGCTGCCACTAACAACCTGATATAAGGAGCTGGAAGGTCCCTATAGGGTGGGAATTATAGAGCCATTGTGATTTTACTAGAGCTAATGGGACAACAACAAATGTGAAGGAAAGATTTACCAAAGGCAGTGGAGACTCAAGTGTCTCTCAGCAGATGGAGAGGTGAGGGTATGTCTGTATTTTATTCCTAGGAGTAACTTTAAACCACTCCTAAAACTGACATTGTGTTGCTCAGTTGTGTTTTTGCTGTTTGTTTGCTTTACAGGCACGCATCATCTGGGATTCAAGTCTTCTCTCTGAGGTTTTGCTCATGAGTTCAGTAGTTTATTGGAAACAGTTTCTTCCAAATATAGTCATGCAGTGCTTTGTCAGTTTTTGATACAAATGTTCCAAGTATTATTAGTCTTAAAAACTCAGCTGTACAAATGATGAAGGACTTGCTATAATTGATTAAATGTATTTTATAGTATTTTCCACATTTGTAGCAATTAAATGCAGAAGTAGTATGGTTAATTACTCTTTGTAAATAAACAGCAACATGCTAGCATATTGTAAAATTGATATAAAACCTACAGTTATCCTACAGTCATAAACTGTGATGCAATATACTGTAATATACTGTTGAAATAAATTACGGTAGATGTAATATAAAGTAACAGTACCATGCTGGCATCTCTGCTGCCAACACTTTACGGTTAAGTGCCTTTATATTAAAAAATATATCTATGTACATTAGGACAAGGAATCACCAGAGGCCCCATGATATGATCTTATCACTATATTTAAGTCAAGATACAATATTTCAGTCAACATTTAATTTTCAGTCTGCTCATCTTACTTCAGTCACTTTTATTTCAGCAAAATGTATGTAGTGGACTGAGAGAAAAAAAAAATGGTATTATTATAGAAGGCTACCAAGAGTTTGGCTTGTATTTGCATTATTAATATTGTACAGTCTATAATAACTTGGCATCCATGTATGGATACAACATTGCACCAAAACATATTCTTATACCATGCTCCACATCTCTACTGTACAGTGACATTAAATGCCTAACTCCATTCAAGAGTGGAAACAGGATACTAATTGTGCTAAGATTAAATAAGTAACAAAACTAATATGATGAATAATCTTTTTTGAAGCCATACTGTAATTGCTCAAGTCCATGGAAGCAACTTCAACTTTACAGTAGGAGTGATGTGAAAGAAACTATCCAGAAAGGCACATCATGTTCCAGTGAACACACACACACAACCTATACTGTATATATTGCACTTTCACATCACAGGCAAGGGCGTACAGTCAAAGCAGAGTAAAGATGTGACACAGTCCTCCTGGCTTCTCCACAGAGATCCTCCTCTCATCCCCTGCAAAGCCAGCTCATTAAAGAAATATACACATCCTATATTCCATTTAATGTAACCTAAGTCTTTGATGGCATAAGTGTTCTTTGATAAGTGGCTCATTACGGTGCCCTCTATATGCACAGCTCGGAAATCAAAAAGTAACAGTGGTTTCACACAGTGACACAAAATGTCAGATATAATTGATTTTAAACCATTATCGCACAAAAATAAGTCATTTTTGAATATTTATGTGGGTGTTTGTCTTGATGAAATATACTGTAGGGAAACAGTTTGAGTTGAAGTTTCTGTGGCTCAGCGGGGAGAGGAGAGAGGAATGAACTGGCTACGACAAACAAACCAAATACATCTTTATAATTAAGACTATTTTTTGCCACCCATATTCACAATTTCCCCACCAGGGTGCCCAGCATTAAACTTATGAGACTGTCATCTCATTTTTTGTCCCAACTTTTTTAGTCAGCAAAAAACACTTGGGAGATTATTATCCACTTTTTATATGCTGCTTAATTGGGACTGAATCTTGTCAAAGTACCACACAGTTCACCAGAGATCATGTTCTGTTTCTAATATGGAGGTGGACCTCATTGTTGTAATGCAGCACACAAAGACAAATTGGACAGCAGAGTTCCTTAAAGCCACAACACAACATTGCAGTTTGACTTCTTATTTTCTTCATTTGTGGAAAAAACAGAACAGAAAATGACCCATGCAGAGCTGCTTTATGATAGGTGAGGAATAAATAAGTATTCAGTTGTGAGAATGGACATCCAAGAATGCTGTTTCTTTTATGCTTTACAACAAAAATAAAATAACACTATTTTCAACCTTCTCAGCCTTCAACATTGGAAACTGAAAAAGACGCCAACATCAACATTCTCACGTTAAGCACAGACAGGCCCACCAAACACAATACACACTTTTCACAAACACATGCACCCAAACTCTTTCTCCAAAAGCTGCCGTGTTTGATTTTAAGGAGATGGTTCCTACCACTTTGCTGCTGGTCCCGGTGTGTGCCATCCATTGCTCCATTGGATCCCACTGTGGAGTTGGATGTGACATGCTGCTTGACTAGAGAGATGGTGTGTGTGTCTGAGTGTGAGAGTGTGTCAGGGTGTTGCGAGTGAGTTTGCCTTGCTGTGCGGATGCTCATAGTCCATGTTCTGTAGGGATGCCATGTATGGAGCTGGGAGTGTGTCGGGAATATTGTATAAGAGCCGTGATGGGTGGGTATGTGGAGTGTGTATCTTAGTATGCAGATAATCAAGTGTCCTCTATAGGACATGAACATAGTCATGGAAGCTATGAGTGTCACTAAAGTGTGTATGAGTGTGTCCAAGTGTGCAGTGAGGCATAGTGCAAGATTTGCTTCACGCTGTGTGCTGGTCTGCTCAGCCATTCATGACTCTCCAAACAATAAGAAAGACACTCCTCTTTTGTGGCATCCTCTGAGCCACTCCTCCATATCTATCTGTCTATCCATCCATCCATCCATCCATTCATCCATCCATCCATCCATCCAGCCTCCATTGTGAGACTGTGAGGTGTGTCAACTGCAAGTCACCTGTGCTCAAGTCTATATACAATAAATACTTTCATATTTTTTCCTCAATTATTCAAATTATTGATGGACTAATAGTGCTAATGCTAACTAAATGATACCCAATTACATTTAGAGGCACTGTGTAATCATTTAATGTAAAAAGAAACAGAAGTCAGTATTCATGAGCTAGTGTTATTCAGAGTGCTTGCAGTTTGGTCATTAAGAAGCACAAGAGGCAAAACTCTGCATGTTCAGAGCAGGAAAAGGGGACAGCACCAGAAGACGTTTCCCAATGAGAGAGAAAATCTGCATGTGTTCTTGTTCAGGTTGTCAAAAGGTTTTATGGAACGCTTAAATTATTCAGCTTTGTTTGTCCTTTCAAACATCTTCTTCTCTGCTCCTCTGAGAGATTGCAGAGGCCTTACATTGCACTGCCTGGTGCAGTGCTGTCATCTTCAGGCCAGAGCTGGTAATGCAGGTGCTCAAACACAAACATTCAGCCAGCAGTTCTCAGGCCGGATAACAGTTAGAAGGTTTTGAGTTGAACCAAACAGCTCAGCTATAGATTGACTGATTATTTTTCTCTTTGTAGTTGAAAAAGCAGCGATGAGGGATTGGCCTCTGTAAGTCGACTGAAAACCATCTGGGACTCCACAGGGAGGTCAGAGAGCAGGTGGAAGGAAGACTTTAGGGGACTTACGGAAGATCAAAACATCAAAACACCCTGCTGCTCTGTTGTTATTATGAGTTCATAATACCTTTCCTTTTCGTATTACCGCCTGATGTGAGTTTTCTACAAAGAAAGAACAAAATCCCCAATACAATGTCACAAAGACAATGCTCATGTTAAATGCAAGTCAGATATTTGCACTGAAATGCATCTTATCCTGTTTTCTTTCTTTCCATAACTGTCTATAAATAGCAGCCCATAACATTTGGAGACACAGCTGGTGCTGTTTCCTCCATCTGCACTACAATGCAACTACAGCATGTTGTATGGGTTAATGCACATGCATGTATACACACTCACATACACACTGACATACACTGAGGGTCATGTTTTGACCTTGCCAGCTGCACCTCCCATACTCCCTTACATTAGGTTTATATTGTGTTACATCATCAACTTTGGATTATTCTCTGCTGATGATAATCCAAATGATCTCATTCTTACTCGGAGAGAAAAGAGAGCATGATGTCACTCTCACCGCACATGAAAGAATAGATCACTTATATTCCTCTCTAGTAACTCCATGTAGACTACAATCCTTGAAGAGAATTATCTTTCCTTCAACTCCCAGCACGGCCTTCCAAATGTGAGAAAGAGGAAAAAGTCACCAGGGTGACAATCTGAGATGAAAAGACTTCACTGGCCTCATGTTGAAGTTTGAATAAGAACAAAATAACCTTTGAAAGCATTACTGACTAGCCCAGTCGCCAGAGGAAAAATGTTGCCATCGTTCACTATTACAAACCATAGATTTGTTACATTTGTACGTTTCATATATGCCAACATCTCTAAAGTAAAGTAGGTCAGGTTACAGCAATATAGGCTAAGTTTCTCATCAGGAGGAGGAAGGCATGAGAGTATTTTAAGCCCAAACAGGATCTTTTCCTCAGCATAATCAAGTGTTGTATGTCCCTCAACCTTACAAATAATTATCCACAGTGTTGTCACAACATAAACGTGAAAATCGAAAGTTCCAAAACCTTAAGTTTCAAAATATCTGTTACTGATGATATTTACTATGTAATATTTTTATTAGGGCTGGGGAATGTGGTTTAAAATAACGATACCGAATATATATCTCGATATTTTGAAATTTCCTTTTTAAAGTAATGTTTACCACTAAAAATTCCAAATTATTAAACGGACTACTGTTACAATGTTAAAAGTAGCTACTGTCATTTAATGAAGTTAAATAAAATCTTGTTGATGTTTTTGCTGTGAACTTAAGCTTCCAGTCAATATTTAGCTGTTAACAATTAGCAGAAAGTTAAACTGTTACAGCGGCATTGTTAAGCTTGAGTTATCACTGTAAGCTGGAAACAAACAGCTCTCCACTTCATATATTTATAGTATTTGCAAGTCGCAGTGGAGTTCCAAGGGGGTAAAATCCAACTCAATAGCTGTGGTGTGTAGCCCTGCAGATACAGATAATACACACTTTGCTTGCTCACACACTAGCACCCTGAAGAAAGCAGTCTGAATGGGCAGAGAAGTGTGTGTGACGTATCATGTTGTCAGGCTTTCTGAGTGTGTGTCTGGGAGGGGAGAGAGCCACAAGAGAGTGAGAGAACCAAAACGCAAAGGCGAGTCTCATGCTGGCTGAGAAAAATGATGTGATCAATTCAAACTGGATCTTTGCGATACAGTAATTTTTTATGTCTGAGGTGGAACAAGCCTGATTCATTGAGTACATTTGAACAATGCCAGCATTTTTCTGGTGATTGAGTTGCTTATTACATCTACCAGGATAAAATCAAGACACCTTGTTCACATGCAAAATAAAATTTGCAATAATATTACAACATGGATCATAATTTAGTTGATCAAAATAAGACAATTTGGAGTTATTTAGCATTCCGTCCTAGTTGTTTTGCATGCACAACAATCATTCTCTGTTGAGTTTAAAACACATTCATGCATGCATACGAAAATAAAATGTATAAGGACAAATCATTACACTATCTTTGCTCTGTGACATGTGCACATGTATTTTTGATTTAATGTGAACCACCTGCCAGCACAGAGATAAAAACTGGCACAGCAGAAAAAAGGAACAGGATGAATGGCAGGAGATGATGTTTTAAAGGAGGAAAATGCTCCATTCTGCTACTATCCCAAATGTAAGTCAGACAAACCAAGGATAATTGAAAGGATAGCGCACTCAAAAAACCCTCTACCAACTTCAAAACCCTTTTCTGACAAAAGAGAGACATTTAACAATATCCAATCATCATTAATTTTGAAACACAACATGAAAGAACACCCACTGATTTATGATGGGCTGTTATAACCTGTCACTGATTTAGGGACGTGAAATGTCATCTTTGTCAGACAGCTGTAAGTCTGAGGTTTATGGCACATTTCACACTATAATTGTTTCCCCTGCTGTTCATCACAGTCATAGGAATCCCACAGGAGATATGGGCTTTAATAATAACAAAGTGATTAATCTACAGGAAGCTGACTGATGAGTTGTCAAATTGGCCATCACTCAGACATATCTGCTATGCATACAAACACGAACAGAAAGCGTAAAGTAGGGGATTAACTCTGGAAAACAGAAAGGAGAACAGAATTACTGCCTCAAACTTGTAAGCCTCTGACAGTCAGTCAAGTTGCAATTAACATTCACGCCTGACCAGAGTCATATATTAGATGTAGTGAAGTAATTTAATTAAAAGTCTTTTGGGGGGACAAAACATGGATGCTTCACAAACATCTTTTCCTCAGCAGCACAGAAGATCTCTGCAGTCAGCTTCAGATTAGTGTCACCAGATCAGTATCTGACCAAATGCCTCCCTTCTGTTCCTGAGTTATGATGCTGAATAATGGACAGAAGGGGGGGGGGAGATCATTATCATGTCAAAGTGAAGTTGACCATTGACCCTCATGATTTTATATTTGAAGTTTGTGAGAAATTCTGTCATAATTAGCATAAGAATTCTTGAGTTATGGCCAAAACATGTTTCATGAGGTCACAGTGACCTTAAACCTTGATCTTTGACTGCCAAATTATAATCAGTTCATTGCTGAGTCCAAGTGGACAGTTGTGCTGAAGCTTGAGTTAAACTCCCTCAAGGCCTTGTGGTATTAGGTTGATAAGAATGAGATGGACAAAAAGTCGCAGTTGACCTTTTGGTTAAAATGTCATCATTTTATCTTATCTTATCTTTGTATGAAATATGGAGATAATTAGAATATTAATTCTTGAGTTATTGCCAAAAATGCATTTTGGTGGTCAAAGGTAAGTTGACATTTGTGCCAGATGTAAAGAAATTCCCTCCAGGGGTTCCTGAGATATTACGACTATGAGAATGCGATGGATGTAGGTTCAGTGATCACAAAAATCGAATAAATTTATCTGAGCAAGACACTTACAAAGTTCTTGAGAAATCATGATCATTAGGATGAGAAAGGTGAACATGACACACCTCATTACCCTCACAATCGTCCTCCAATGATAATTATGGCTGGCTAACATTAGCTGAGACCCAGCAGAGGCAGGGTTTTTTTATATTATGAGTCACTCTTCCTCACCTTACTCTGCTGCTTATTGGCTTACCTTGACATTCTTTCCCTAACCAATCTCACTCCTCATGCATAACCCTAACCAACTCAAATAACAAGGGCAACAACTACTAGCCAATCAGAGGGCGGAAAGCGGGGCAAGGGGCCCCATGTGACTAGCGGCCAGTGCATCTGGCCAGAGCTGGTGCTGGCACAGAAACATGAAAATCCCCAAGTGTAGAGTGAACAAGGCTGTCATTCACTTCTAAAAATACATTTAAGAAAAAGTAAGCCACATTTAAGACCCGTGGTGATCAAGCTTTAAGACTGTAGCACCTAAATGTTGGAATGCTCCTCCTGAACCTTTACAGTCTGCTGCCTCTGGTTTCTTTAATAACTCACACCTGTTTAGACAGGTGTTGGGGTAACTGGTATGCACTAGCTTGGGGTTTGATTAATATTTTGTGTTTTCTTGTTGTGTTTTTTATAAATGGTGCAAATTAGTTTTGCACTTTTAACTACATGGATTGGGTAGTCACCTAATCTTCCATGCTTTCTTTCTCGTATGTGTAATATTGTTGTTGTAAAGCACTTTGTGACCTATGTCTGTAAAAAGCTGTATATAAATACATTTTACTTCTCTACTACTTACTTACACTTTAATCTGCTTGTGAGACTAAATAAACCTATTCAACTGTTGAACTACTCTGAGCACAATCTGAAACACAGCAGAACAATGCTCAGTTATGGAACGTAATTAACCCTTTCCTCTGGAAGACATGTTCCTTCAATGAGAAATAAGGCTCAACAGTCAAATGTTCTGTGCAAGTAGACAGGAAAACAGAATCTTCTATAGTTGAATGCAAAATGTTGTTTTATGTGCAACAGAAAGGCGCCTTGGTGAAACAACGAAGTCAAAGCAGATATTCCTTCACTCCAGAAGTCCCATATGGTCGCCTCTTTTGTGTCTCCTCAACTGAATTACTTTGACAAATGCTTTTTGGGCAGATGTGGTGAAAACACAGGTGGTGGCCAGAAACAGATCATTTTTCAACATGAAACTCTCAGCCAAAGAGTTATCCCCCAACTCATCTGTTTTAAAATCATAATAGTGTGGAATTGCAGTTGACGTTTATCAGCTTCTCAATTCCAGATATCAAGCACTCCCATAAATTTTGCACTTTACTTTGCTATGTCATGCAAGCGAACCACAGCCAGCTATAAGAAGTGACCTTGTACAGTGTTAGTGCAGCCCACTGTTGACTATGTAAGACAGAACTTCAGACAGAATATCTACAGAGAGCGGAAGAAGCTTTTTTTCAAAGCAATTAGTGCGGGGGAGGTGATGTGTTTTCAGCAGTGAGAGAGGAAGGGAAGTGAGGATGGGACTGTGGAGGGAAATGGGAGTTGGAGAACACAGGTGTGTGAGAAAGTGAGGAAATTAAAGTGCAGCTTCACATGTCTCACGCGTCCTTTCTCTGTTACTCCCAAAGTCAATCACCAATAACTGGAATACAGCCACACCTCCCTCCATGATCATCATCTAATCAAAGCTCAATCAATCTCATCCGCAGTCACTTGAGCTGGTGTTACACACATTATCTCCACAGGAAGGCTTGTCAGATTATAGGGAGTGGAAGTAGCAGGCAGGCACTAAGTGAATTATGCTCACTTATATATCTGTCCAGGAGCACCTCCACACATCAGTATTCTTTGCATGTAGTGTATACAGTACGTAAGCACACATATTCCCACTACTTAATGTGGGCAACACTGCAGCAAAGAATGGAAAAGGTCTGACACAAAAACCAATCAGCAGCCCAGACTGGTCCACACAAGCACAGCGCGGCCTTTCACCCCACACACTCTCTCCATGATCTGTGTCCTACCTGTGTGACCTTCTCTGTGACATGGTGCGTCCGGTCGATGAGTTTGCAGGGAGCGATG
The DNA here is from genome assembly GCF_008729295.1 of Plectropomus leopardus. Taxonomy (NCBI): domain Eukaryota; kingdom Metazoa; phylum Chordata; class Actinopteri; order Perciformes; family Serranidae; genus Plectropomus; species Plectropomus leopardus. The sequence continues at coordinate 21,864,388 of NC_056483.1, forward strand.
ATGTCCATCTCTCCGGTGGGCAGGGCGATGAGTGGGTCAGGTTTGAAATCCACAAAGTTGAGGGTGATCTGAGGGATTTTGGAAATGGCGCGGTACCGCATGAGGTCTGAGTCCGATGTGGAGTTCAATATGTTGGATTTACTGTTTACTGCACCTGCAAACATACATACACAGTGACGTCAAAATCAAAAGGGATGACAGAAAGGACTTTTATATTGTTTTTTCACCTCCTCATCCTCACCGGTGCTGCTGCTGCCGGGCCGGATACTCGATCTGCGGTTCTTGCGGTCCCAGTCAGGCCTCATGGCCTCGATCTCGTCTACAGAGGAGGCACGACGCATGCTGTGGAAGCTCTCCCGCGAGCGGCTGTGCGACAGGGAGCAGTTGGAGCCCGAAGCGTCCGGGTTGAGGCTGAGGCGGTGGTGAGGCGCTACGCAAGGTGACGACTGAGTGAGGGGACCCACCAAGTGGGATCTGTGGGGAGGTGGAGGAGGAGGAGGAGGAGGAGGAGGGGGCACAGGAGGGTCAGGGCCCAGTAAGGTACGCTGGTCCTCCTGGCGGTCTTCTGGCCAACTCTGTAGTGCTGACCTACGAAACAGAAAAGGACACAAAGGATATTAAGATGTTACAAGTTTAGAAGTGTCTATCTGGAACTGGATTTTGGGTTAAAATCAAAGTGTAAAATCTAAATAAGAGAAAGTCTCTTAACCCTTTAAAACCTGGGTTGACATCGCTTTTCTAATGTTGCGTTCAGACATCTTTCACAAATATTTAACTCTTAAAACCCAGCGCAAATTGGGCTGAATTGTTGGGAAAACATGAGTAAAAAAAGGCAATGAGCAACTTGCCCAAAAATGCCCTGCAAAGTGCAAGAAATTAGTCAGTTTAGAAAATGATTTTCAAAAAGCTATGGAAACATGTCCAGAAATCTATTTTCATAATTATCATAATCACATATTTAATATTATTATTTATTATTATGCAACACAATTATTATCAAATTTTTAAAATGTTATTTCCTTTTTTTAAACTTTATTTTCTGTTGTCTTTTTGTGCTATTATTTTTTTGAGGGTATTTTTTTGTTCTTTTTACTTATTTCTTGCAGATTTTAAAGCAATTTTCTTCTTGTTTGTAATGTTTTTAAAAGAAATCTAGCAAATTTGCTTCGTTTTCAAAAGTTTAACACAAAGATCAGGCACCGTGGCCAGACAAACATTCATCAGACTTGAGGATGGCATGAACATTTTTGTGGTAAGAATTCCACTATATACATAGCACCATGCTCAAATGGCTGTGCATAGACTCTTTGCAGGACTCATTCAAAACTATTAATGTTCCACTTAATCAGTACTTAAAATCTCTTCGTTCCAAACATGTTCTTATGATAATTCACAGGGCTCACCTGCTTCCACTGATCTGGTGGTTAAGTGGTAAAGGGGGCAGAGGCAGGAACTCCCCCAGGCCTAGTGACTCTTGACTGTGGTGGTCTGGGTGCAAGGGTGTAGCAGTGGGGATGCGACCGGCCTCTGCGTCGTCCAGAGACACTTTACTGTTGGACAAGGAGCGCAGCAGGGGGAGACGCAGCTTAAAGCCTCGTGGACGACCTGAAGGAGAGAATGAGGAGGAAAACACTCATGGCCTGCACGGTGACCGGTGGATCTCCAATATGTGGCAAGAAGGAGAAAACGGAGTCGCAGAGTGAAAGGAAAGTTTAAATCAAAGAGACAGAGGAAGGATATGGGAGGATATTCTAGGTAGTGGAGGTCATGCTAGGAGAGAGGAAGATTTGAACTGAATAAAGCTGAGTCTAATAGAAGTTCAAAATAAAGCTTTAAAAACAATCTACAGGAAACTAGGACAGTAACATTGATTAGATTTTGGTTTTATCTGCAAAATTGAAAAAACAAAAGAAATCTGGTTGAGAGACAGACAAATATTATCACTGTCCTACTTCTGTTTGACAGGGTTATCCCTTTGGAACATTGTGTGAACGCTTAGTTTATGGGTTTTTTTTGTCTAACCAGATCCAACACAATACCAAGATATTCACAGGAATAATATCAGCACCACCTGCTCTTTCTGCAGGCTCCACGTGAATACAAGAGATGGGCGTCACTTCTCATTGACTGAAGATATTAAGCCCACTTCAGTTATTGACAAGGACGTGTGAATGAACAGCAATGCATGTTGGACTACGATTTTCAGCAATGAACCCACAGAAATGGAGTGAGAGTAGACAGAGAGTAGAACTTCAGATCATATTTTTATGCAAATCTGAAAAAAAAAAATCATCCACACTGGTAATGAATTTGTAATGATGCATTTAGTTGAAGCATGCCAGCACAAGATTTATATTGTTTGGGATTTTTTTAAGTAGGAGAAATGAATATAAATTAGCTCATTTTTTGGAACTGTGAACTTAGTTCAAAAATGCAAACTGTGAACTATGTTACCATTTTAATTGATGTGAACTGAACTTTGAGCTAGCTCTTGTGAAGTGTGAATGTGCAAAATGCTCTCTGCTTCTCTATCAAGAGTTTGCATTTATTGTTTTAACAATGTTTTGATGATCTCCTAAGCTTTTACTTTGAAAAAATGAATAAATTACAAACACACTTGACTTACTTTGTGACTGTGAAACAGCAGTACAGAAGAATAAACACATAAAAGAAAAAATAAAAACCTGAAGACTGAAGAAAAAGTGCAAAGTCAGAAGGTACACTTGCCGACAAAGCAGCTCAAACTTGACTTGACAGAACACAAAACAACAAAAAAAGCAATAAGCTGAGTCAGAAGCTACCGGTGACGAGCCAGGTGGGAAGGCGATGGTTGAGCTCCTGTTTGTGATCTCGGAGAGCTTCTTCTGTCATGACCTCGAAGTTGAGGATGAACATGATCACCACGCCATCTTCGTTCTTTACTGGCACCACATCCACCATACACAGGAAGCACTGACCTGTGTGGGAAGAGACATAGATAAAGCTACGTCAGGCTGATTGTATTTGTTGAAAGTTTTCATCCAGAACCACTCACAGTGTATAGTGTAACACTGTGTATACTTTTAGAATGTGGATAAAAATCTCAAACCCTGGTGAATTTATCTGAGGTAACAGCAGATGTGTGGAAAACAGCTAAATATTTTCACACACACACACATTCAATCATTGTTTTAATGAGTGTGAAATTCCACATAATTAATCTGTGCACACAAACACTGTCATGTGCATGATGAGCAGTCACAGATGCACACATGCAGGTCACACCACGGATAAGCATGTATGTGCTAATTGCACAGGCCCACTTTCACACACACTTTTTCATTGTCTCTTCTCATTAAATGTGCATCTGCACTTAATCAGCACACACACCCTCTTCCATATGAGGCTGTGCACGTTCATTAATCTGCCACACAAGCACTGAAACAGCCAAGTAAGCGTGAAATTAGACTACATGTGAAAGAAAGTGGCTGGGAGTTTTCTGCCAGGTCTATAGGCCTCGATACACTGTACAAGACAGCTAGACTGGAAGTCAAAATAAGATGCTACTCTCATTTTGAGCTTTAAAGTATTAAAACACACAGAGACACAGACACAAACACACTCTGAGACATGAAAATCGCCTTGTCATCTTAAAGTCAATGTAACTACTGAGACACTTTTTAAACATTCATTGGAGATTATCTGGAAATGTCTGGTAAATGTATGACTTACCAGTTTTAGATTACCAGTTTTACATTGTATAGAGGAAGCATAATGGATACTTAAATCTCTGGAAAACGACTACTGTGGCCTGTAATGTTTACAAAATGATCTCCAAAGTACACTGCAGCCATACTGTCATGTTCATTTAAGTCCAATTTAATCTGTCCTTTTAGACTACACAACCCCTTTCCCCCTCGTCCACGCTCACTACGTGCAGCAGCATTTTTTTCATTGAAAATTTAAGTTATTAAGCTTGTCACTGTGGTCCTCAAGCTAGATACGTTTCCTCCAAACATGGATACCTTGGCCACCGCTGACAGAGTCCCTCTGATGATAAATAGTTCCTCTCATATCTCTAAGCGTACCTGGCTCTGATGTATCCCGTCTCTTACCTGGATAGTGATGGTCAGTGACTGGCTCTACAAAGCGCAGCTACAGCGGTTTTGGAAAAGTGGAGCATTTACATCCAACACGGCATGTTTTACAACCCCAACGTACGGTGTGTCTACTGAGAGCCTGCCTCACTCACCCGCCCGCCCATCATTCATCTCACATCATCACTGGAGAGTGGGCCGAAATCCGATTGGACAACAGCATAATCCCAACACAGGAGGGGAAAAATGTGAAACACAGGGAATACTGAAGGATTACACCATCTGGCCATATCGAGCAGAGTTTGTGTGTATGTGTGTGTGTGTGTGTGTGTGTGTCTGTGTCCATTGCATGCTTATGGGCACATGTGTAGGTAGAAGCCAGTCTCATGTTCATTCGAAAGCTATTGGGTCAGGTCCATTCATGCCTGTTTTCATTAACAGCTGTGACACTGCATTTGCAGCCTTTTTAATCGCTGAAGGTGTTGCTGCACGCCTAAAGCTGCTTTACACAGCTCTGCAGCCACCTGCCCAGGCAGGGGGAATGCTGGATCCCTATTTAACAAATGTTTTTGGTTGTTTGTATGACGAGATTTTGCTGCAGAGAGAAGTGAGAATTGCAGATGCTAGAAATGACCTCATAGACCATGGGAAAAAAAACAACTTACTGTCATTTATATTCAGTTAGTGAGTAGGTTATATTTGATACCTTGACCATTATCAATATAAGCAGGAACATGAAAGTGAAATCTTATTAATGCATAATATAGAGCAGGATTTACTCTGAAGGAAAAGTCAAACCAATAGCAGATAAGTTTAAGTGCAGAAAAAGCTCATTTTATCCAGTTGTTCTATGTAAACAGGTAAATAATTGTTTATAATATAATATCTCGTATTAAGTTGTCAAACAGATTAAATTGGATTAATGGATTCCCTCACTGATTCTAATTACTGCCATGGGAACAGTAATCAGACAGATTTACAGCACTAGTCCTCTACCACTAGAGGGCTTTCACTTTAGATCCCACATTGCCAGGTGGACCATTTCACGGAACAAAATGCCTCAGAGACACGTGTCAAGTGACAAGTGTCATTTCAGAGTTTCAGACCCACAAATGAAACCATCAACCCTGTCTTTAGTCAGTAGTTTCCCAAACAAAGCTATAAGTGCACTGTGTGTTTCTGTTAAGACAGAGGACATGGTGATGTGTGTTTTTGTGGATGACAGATGTGATTTGTACAAAAACACACATGTGCCTGCGTGTATGGGTGGATGGAAACACACAGGAGGATTTAATGTCAACAAAAGAGGATTTAACTTCAGTTCATTGTTTTAAGTCTAATACATTATGAGACAAAGTATTTATTGTGGGTTCTTTGAATGAATCTGAAATACCCTCTCTGTTATGTTTCACTTCTGTGTGCGCGTGTGTGTGTGTAAGTGTGTGTTTACTTTAAATACACATCTAACATACCAGAATCATGTGCTCATGCATACATCAGTGCATGAGTACACAGTACAGTGTGCTAAACTGTATTGTAGGCCTTTGAAAATACATACAGATGTGAGTGAGTTTATCTGTGTGAGTCTGTGTGCGTGTGTGCGTGTGTGTGCGTGTGTGTGTGTGTGTGTTCATGTTCTGAATTGGTGAAGTGGTGATAATCAAGGATTAAGTCGACATATTTTAGGCTCATCTGAGCTATTTGTTGTTGACCATCGTACCATCTCTGTCTACTGTAAGATTTCCTCCGAGAGCATCTGAAACAAATTGAGCTGTGAGGTTAAGAGGCCAAATGACATTTCATCTAAATGCTCTGCTTGGATCTATTCCAATTCAGCGTGTACCAGCTGATAATCTGACTCAGCGCTGCTGATTTATGAAGCTCCGGGGAGATTATCACAATGCACTAAAACATATCCAAAAAAAGCACAGAGTGCAAACTGCTCATGGTGGACCAGGGATGGTCCAGTGATCATACAACACAGCCTGTTCAATTCAAAGGCCAAACACACAACCAAAATTTAACACTTAGGGACTACTGTGATTATTGGGGGGAGGCTGACCATTAGTTCATATGAAGCAAAATGGTGTGCATCAAATTCGTGAATAGGTCTGTCTGATGTGGATGCTAATGCTTGATCATATGGTAGAAATTGAGTACGAGACCTTGTATCAGCTGTCAGCATGAATTATTTGGGGGTCTGGTGCATTAAATTAATAAAATGTTATAAAAAGACAGCACTCTTTTTGGAAAACTATTTCTCTGTCACTCAGGCTTTGAGAGCAACATACATTAACACTGAAGTGAGCAAAGTTAGGCAGACATAGACATTTCCAATGATGGATGTTAATACAGTATTTGGTTCTGCATTGTATAAGGTCTATCAAGAAGGATTATGGTGTTTTATATCCACAGTATCACAAAGATGGTTTTAGGATTCCCTTTGGCCTCCTAGAAAAAAGATTAAGATCCATCTTCAATCTACAATAGCTATGCACGAAAAACCTGCGCTTGCACAATCCTCAAAAGCACGTGTGGATTAAAAAAGGATGGAATTACAGCTGCCCCTTACAAGGTATAGGCTTTAAACCACTCAATCAGTTCAAGTGGATTTACGGAGGCTCTTCACAGACTATGACTGAAGTGGTGTAGCAAACAAGGACGGAAGGACAGATGAAGGAAAAAGTTGGTGGGATAAGAGGATGAAAAACAGGAGGAAGGCAAAGATAGAAAGCCTTAAACACTTAAAGATGGGAAGGGAAGGGGGAATGACTGAAAAACTGGACATTGGGTTTAAAGGTAGAAGATGGGAAGGATTAGCAGTTCAGGAGCATCTGATTTCCAGTTCACCGGAAGATGAGAGAAGACTGGAGAACGGCAAACAGCGCTTCGGTTGTATAGTTTAATTTTGTGCGACAAAACTTCAGAAACATCAAACAAAAACAACAAGTGTTGATGAGTCGTTATGTTTACGATTGTCTCTGCATCTTTTTCACTGATCAGACTTTTCCCTCTCTCAGCTTTACAGTTTCACTGTCAGCTCTCATCTTAGCGCTGTCTGACTTTGTGTTTGCACTTCTGACACAAACCTCCTCACATTTTTTTCAGTGGTGCATCTCCATTGGCTAATAAGTTTCTGAGTGACAGCTCATCACCAAATCATTCATACAAACATGGCAGCTTTGCCGAGTACAAAATATTTCCAGCTCTTATTAGTTTCAAATTTCTGTCGAAGAGTGTGTAACTTACATAACACACAGCCGTTGCTGTGTGAGTGGATTTGTTTATTCTGCATGAGTTCCTGATGTGATAAGCACCATCCCAGCGATGGTGCATATCATATCAGGGATATCATATTCAAAAATCATAACCTTGTCGTTGCTGTCCATTACAGACAAAGAGAGGGGGAACATGTGTCTAAGGGAGCTAGAGATGTAAGAGGATGTGAGCTGTGTTTCTTCTCAGCTGCTCTGTTCTATATCTTTCTCTCACACACACACACACACACACACACACACACACACACACACACACACATGCACACATGCAGTGTCAAAGTGACAGAGGGGAATGGAAGAGGCGGAGAGTCTCATTCACAGATATCTCTCCTCCTCTCCATCACTCTTTGGCAGAAAAAAAAATAAGAGGAAGAAGTGAAGATCTTCATCTCCACAGATCCACTGAGACGGCTTTAAATATTCTACAAGCTAGCTGGCTGCAGGCCAACTAGCAAAGCTCGTTATGTTCCAAGCCATATTCAGAGCAAAAGAAAGCCTGCTTAAATCCAAAACACCCAGGCCGAGCTGACAACCTTGCTTGCATAATTGCTTGGAAGTGTCATTCATCACAAGGAAAAAGTAATGTATACAGTTAAATTATGCCAGCCTTACACCAAACGACTTTTAAGCACCTTCAATGTTGCAGACAAATTTAAAATGTCACAATAAAATCAGGATTTTTACCTCAGTTGGTGCACATTCCCACAATCTTGTTTTTGTGCTGCAAAGTGGTCAAAAATGCAGTTTGATCTGTCTTAAGTCAGTCTTTTTCCCATCTTGTTGCTGCAACAAATATGTTTACATTTTTCGAACAGTTTTCTCTGCACTCTGTAGTTACTCTGTTTTGCTAATACCTCACTACAATTGAACTCTCATTCCTGCAGCGAGTGGCGTCCTCATCCACACACTTTCTGAGCACAGTGCAAGAGGAGGGGAGGGAGATTACACTGCAGTTTT